>NC_142739.1:5105000-5197500 GCF_051943395.1 Hippocampus bargibanti
GAGAAATTTACATTTCACAGCAGCAAATATATATATACAGTATCGGATATATATACAGTATCGGATATATGCAAATTTCCCCATTGCGGGACGAATAAAGGTATTCTGATTCTGATTCTGATTCTGATAGTCCCGGTTATATAGATACTATTTCTATGCACGCACGGAGAAAATTACATGCAAACAGGGTCGGATATATCGATAGTCCCGGTTATATCGATATTTTTTTCGGACTCCCTTGAACATCGATATAACGAGACTTTACTGTATATATATATATATATATATATATATATATATATATATATATATATATATATATATATATATATATATATATATATATATATATATATATATATATATATATATATATATATATATATATATATATATATATATATATATATATATATATATATATATATATATATATATATATATATCGATTGTACTGCTTATTACGATACTATTTCTATGAACGGAAGGAGAAAATTTACATGCCGCAGGATCGGATATTCGGATATATCGATAGTCCGGTTATATCGATATTTTTTCCGACTCCCGAGAATATCGATATAACGAGACTTTACTGTATATATATATATATATATACAACCACTAGATGGAGCGAGATGGAGCGACGCTAAAGGGAATGCGATCCAATATGGCTTCCTTTTTAACTCATTCACTGCACCGGTCAGACCTCTGGCAATGGTTTTACGTCTGGGAATTTGATTGTGGGGGTATAATCATTCAGATAATTGTATTCTCTAGGAAAAAAAAAGTATTAACATTCACAAATCCTTCCATTGTTGAAGACTCGTTTTAAACTCATTTTATGTTATTCTCAGACATGGTTCCTGAATTTAAATTATGTGACATGTTCAAACATGTTCCTTGATTTCACAGAAAGTTCAGCCATATGCAGGTGTTCAGGACAAATGAGGAGGATGTATAATTTAATCCTGATGCTAGTTAGACTGCTCAATTTTGGGGTTGCTATGGGATTAGACTAGATTAGACTAGATGAGCCTTTATTTCTTTTTCGGATTCATACAATAGCCTGTTTAGGCAAAACAGGTTAGGCAACATTCGTAATGCTGATGAGGTGATACCGGTGGGAGTGGGGCAATTAGGCCAGTCGTTAGTCTGGAATGTAGGAACAATCAGTGGGGCCACAGGGAGTGGTCCTCTGCTCCCCCCAACCTGAGAGTAGGGACCTATCATAGCTGGGTCCGGTGCCGCCGTGGCTGGACATTAGGGATATATAAATGGGGCCGATACGACCAGTCAGGCTTTAGTTCGCTGACGAAGCCTCCTGGATAGGAGGCGAAAAGTCCGAAACCTTCAAATGTGTACAGATGACGGCTGAAGAAACCTTCTCATCGATGGACCACTCCTGTACGACTGAGAGCTTACACAGACGTCAGTTGTTTTTGTTTATTTTCTGCTACCCCCATTCCTTCTCTCTTTCATACCCCTTGTTGTCTTCTCTCTCATCTTTCTCAGTGGTCCTTCTTTCTGCACCTCTTAGGTATTTCACTCTCCGATTACCAGATTATGGGGTACTGCGTTGGAGTCAATGTGCGGTCACGTAAGAGGAAAAGATTAGCCTCGAAAGTCACTGCCCAAGACAGTTCTTAAAATGGAGGTGATGGAGGGGAAATGTTGGAAAACCAGATGAGTATGAGGTCGAGTGAGTTTCCCAGTAGATCAACATCTTTAAACACACCACTTGCTCCGACAAATGAAACAGAACTGTTTATTAGTTAGCATTATGCTCAGGACTGGCGCAAGCAAATCAGTGAAATGGGGTGTACACAAAGACATGCCCACACGCACACGTACACACACACGCACGCGCATTCAAGCACCCACACGCACAGAGTTCCATTGTCATGGTTGCTTCGCACCAGGGTAGTAATTAAACTCCTACAGATTTATTGAGTGACACCACCAAATCCCGACTCAGCATGTTTTTATGACAACCATGCTCAACAGTAGCTTCTCACAGCACTGTCTGATCACATTTTTATAGGTACCTGTAGATGGGGCTTGGACAGACAAATATTGTAGCTGATGTAAATAAGAAACGACAGGCACCAAAAAATATATGTAGTAAATTTAAGAGTGTTAAAAATGCTTAATGTTTTTTTCATTCATTCATTTTTCGACCCACTTATCCTCACGAGGGTCGCAGAGGGTCCTGCAGGCGATCCCAACCGTCTTCGGGCAATAGGCGGAGGACACCCTGAATTGGTTGCCAGCCAATCACAGGGAGCACAGAAACAAACAACTATTCATACTCACACTCACACCTAGGGTCATTTTGGAGTGTTCAATCAACCCGGAGAAAACCCACAGAGGCCGGGGAGAACATGCAAACTCCACACAGGGAGGCTGGAGTCGGGTTAGAACCCACAACCTCTGCACTGTGAGGTCGATGGGCTCACCATCCATGTTCATATTTAAAGAACAATATGTTTTGTTTTGTGTCTTTATTTGTTTCTACTCCGCTAGAGTGAGAATACCGAAATATAACTGATAAATAAAATCCTTTTCATATCCTTCGATGTGGAAGCACCCAGCCCAACCCACCCACCAGTGTTCTGTGTGGACTATATAAAGCTTCAAATTGTTATAATTTCCCCCCAAAGTGTGACCGTGTCAAAGAAACAAGACATATTCTTTCTTTTTGTTGTGCAAATATATCTTTCCTCAGTAAAACCTGTTTTGCCCCTCTTCTGCCTTTTCTTTCTTTTATTCAGCTAGTTCTTACTCTTTTTTTGCACCGTTTTGAAGCACATGTGGAATGTCATTTCTTACGCTCTGACAATCAATTAATTCAAGCACAATTTGATGTGAAAAATCATGAGCAAAATTCATGATTATTATGCTAACCCTGTTTTTACACTTTATGTTATTTGAATTGCAAATACTATGTTGAGTGTTTACACTTGTGCGATGTGAATGTCCAATTTGGCTTCTTGTTTTATATGAAAATGCACTCTTCAAATGTGATACAAAAAACTTGACAAACAAAAATGTTGAAAATATTCTTCAGATGGTGAGCTGGACTTGGCAAGTTCATTCAACATATCTCGTGGATTGGAACATTTTGGTTGGGCCACACATGAGACACGCCACTCCTACTCCGTGTATGTAAATTAATAATAATAATACATTTCATTTATAAGCGCCTTTCAAAACTCTCAAGGTCACTTTACAGTGACAGGATACGTTTTTCTGTGGGTGTGCAGCTGCAGCCACGCGCGCCAGCGTTCACTCAACCCAGAAGAATTCAAATAGATAGAACGCTAGCTAGCTCATTAATAGATAGCTCACAGATAGCCAGCTAGATTACTTCATATGTTTAGTATCCAATTATCTACTTACTTCTCAGCCCTCAGAGACATTCTTTTTACATTGATACCAGTATGACTGCTGACTCGGAGTAATCTCTGATAAAGAACTCTCAGATTCATAAAGAAAATACAATAAAATAAAAGTATACAGTTAACATCCGACTTACGACCGAGTTATTGGATTGGATATGCCTTTATTAGTCTCACAGTGGAGAAATTTACATTTCACAGCAGCAAATATATATACAGTATCGGATATGCCTTTATTAGTCTCACAGTGGAGAAATTTACATTTCACAGCAGCAAATATATATACAGTATCGGATATATATACAGTATCGGATATATGCAAATTTCCCCATTGCGGGACGAATAAAGGTATTCTGATTCTGATTCTGATTCTGATAGTCCCGGTTATATAGATACTATTTCTATGCACGCACGGAGAAAATTACATGCAAACAGGGTCGGATATATCGATAGTCCCGGTTATATCGATATTTTTTTCGGACTCCCTTGAACATCGATATAACGAGACTTTACTGTATATATATATATATATATATATATATATATATATATATATATATATATATATATATATATATATATATATATATATATATATATATATATATATATATATATATATATATATATATATATATATATATATATATATATATATATATATATATATATATATATATATATATATATATATCGATTGTACTGCTTATTACGATACTATTTCTATGAACGGAAGGAGAAAATTTACATGCCGCAGGATCGGATATTCGGATATATCGATAGTCCGGTTATATCGATATTTTTTCCGACTCCCGAGAATATCGATATAACGAGACTTTACTGTATATATATATATATATATACAACCACTAGATGGAGCGAGATGGAGCGACGCTAAAGGGAATGCGATCCAATATGGCTTCCTTTTTAACTCATTCACTGCACCGGTCAGACCTCTGGCAATGGTTTTACGTCTGGGAATTTGATTGTGGGGGTATAATCATTCAGATAATTGTATTCTCTAGGAAAAAAAAAGTATTAACATTCACAAATCCTTCCATTGTTGAAGACTCGTTTTAAACTCATTTTATGTTATTCTCAGACATGGTTCCTGAATTTAAATTATGTGACATGTTCAAACATGTTCCTTGATTTCACAGAAAGTTCAGCCATATGCAGGTGTTCAGGACAAATGAGGAGGATGTATAATTTAATCCTGATGCTAGTTAGACTGCTCAATTTTGGGGTTGCTATGGGATTAGACTAGATTAGACTAGATGAGCCTTTATTTCTTTTTCGGATTCATACAATAGCCTGTTTAGGCAAAACAGGTTAGGCAACATTCGTAATGCTGATGAGGTGATACCGGTGGGAGTGGGGCAATTAGGCCAGTCGTTAGTCTGGAATGTAGGAACAATCAGTGGGGCCACAGGGAGTGGTCCTCTGCTCCCCCCAACCTGAGAGTAGGGACCTATCATAGCTGGGTCCGGTGCCGCCGTGGCTGGACATTAGGGATATATAAATGGGGCCGATACGACCAGTCAGGCTTTAGTTCGCTGACGAAGCCTCCTGGATAGGAGGCGAAAAGTCCGAAACCTTCAAATGTGTACAGATGACGGCTGAAGAAACCTTCTCATCGATGGACCACTCCTGTACGACTGAGAGCTTACACAGACGTCAGTTGTTTTTGTTTATTTTCTGCTACCCCCATTCCTTCTCTCTTTCATACCCCTTGTTGTCTTCTCTCTCATCTTTCTCAGTGGTCCTTCTTTCTGCACCTCTTAGGTATTTCACTCTCCGATTACCAGATTATGGGGTACTGCGTTGGAGTCAATGTGCGGTCACGTAAGAGGAAAAGATTAGCCTCGAAAGTCACTGCCCAAGACAGTTCTTAAAATGGAGGTGATGGAGGGGAAATGTTGGAAAACCAGATGAGTATGAGGTCGAGTGAGTTTCCCAGTAGATCAACATCTTTAAACACACCACTTGCTCCGACAAATGAAACAGAACTGTTTATTAGTTAGCATTATGCTCAGGACTGGCGCAAGCAAATCAGTGAAATGGGGTGTACACAAAGACATGCCCACACGCACACGTACACACACACGCACGCGCATTCAAGCACCCACACGCACAGAGTTCCATTGTCATGGTTGCTTCGCACCAGGGTAGTAATTAAACTCCTACAGATTTATTGAGTGACACCACCAAATCCCGACTCAGCATGTTTTTATGACAACCATGCTCAACAGTAGCTTCTCACAGCACTGTCTGATCACATTTTTATAGGTACCTGTAGATGGGGCTTGGACAGACAAATATTGTAGCTGATGTAAATAAGAAACGACAGGCACCAAAAAATATATGTAGTAAATTTAAGAGTGTTAAAAATGCTTAATGTTTTTTTCATTCATTCATTTTTCGACCCACTTATCCTCACGAGGGTCGCAGAGGGTCCTGCAGGCGATCCCAACCGTCTTCGGGCAATAGGCGGAGGACACCCTGAATTGGTTGCCAGCCAATCACAGGGAGCACAGAAACAAACAACTATTCATACTCACACTCACACCTAGGGTCATTTTGGAGTGTTCAATCAACCCGGAGAAAACCCACAGAGGCCGGGGAGAACATGCAAACTCCACACAGGGAGGCTGGAGTCGGGTTAGAACCCACAACCTCTGCACTGTGAGGTCGATGGGCTCACCATCCATGTTCATATTTAAAGAACAATATGTTTTGTTTTGTGTCTTTATTTGTTTCTACTCCGCTAGAGTGAGAATACCGAAATATAACTCTGATAAATAAAATCCTTTTCATATCCTTCGATGTGGAAGCACCCAGCCCAACCCACCCACTAGTGTTCTGTGTGGACTATAATTAGCCGGTGGTCACGTGACCAGCGTTCGTGTCTCGCACAGTGTAGCAGCAATAGCATCTTCGACACCAATTTCAACCATGGGGAAACGTAAGAATGGTGACCTCGGAACGAAATACAAGGCAATAGTGGCTTTTGAGGAGAACCAACAAGGAACAAATCCTCCATTGCAAAAGGGTTCGACGTGCCGCAGAATACTGTACTTCATCAACGTAAGTAATGTAAACGTTGCAGTTTTTGTTTTCTATACATGTATTTAATTGTGTTGTATTCAGATATCTTTATCGCTTGCAATAATCAGTTTTGTTTGTACACTGTTTGTACATGCTGGCGTTCGTAGTTTCTCTCGTGTGTACAATGTCAACATGGTCGAGTGCTACTCCGAGTCACAATTGCAAGAGTACCTTATAAAAATAATAAATGACGTTTTTATTCAATGTATAACTAACTACCAGGACTTTAGTTTGCTGACGAAGTTTCTTGGATGAGAAGCGAAACGTCCGACACCTTCAAAGAAGTACAGATGACGGCTGAAGAAACCTTTTCATCGATGGGCCACTCCTTTTACGAATGAGAGCTTACACAGACGTATTTAATGCATAAGTGTATTTTTCACTTCACTACAGTACAAAATCATGCTAGATATGCAATCCACGAACTCAAGGAGAAAATTACATGCCATATCAAAGATTCCCCATTTACTGTATTGCCCCCTTTTAATGCAGTTCGGCGCAGGACGGATATATCGATAGTCCGATATTTTTTCCGTCTCCCGAGAATATTGATATAATGAGACTTTACTGTAGTATCTTCTTCTTTTTTTCCTATTGGCTTTACCCTTCTAGGGGTTGCCACAGCGAATCAGTGTCCTCCATCTTCAGAGGTTTGATTTGCTGCCACAGATGGAGAAGTCAAAGATGGAGGATCCTGGACAAGGTTTATGGAAAACAACATCAAAATTTCATTGAAACGTTTTTGGGACATGCAATCAGACAAAAAAGAATCATACAATGAGATCATACACACATCTCAATCATACACACATCTCATTTGTTTTATGTTTTGTTTTGAGTCAGAAATGACAGATATCTTTTGATTTTACAACTTTACAACTTTAGTTGTACCCTCAAATTTAACAAAGATTAACACTCATGAAAATGGTAACAGGATTATCTATTTATTTGGTTGTTGCATTTTTTTTAGCTGATATTGCATTGCACAAGGAAAGTCATCCAGTAGGCATTCAGAGAGCTTCACAATCCCATGAGTGATTTTAAATTGTAGCAATAGCCTTGACATTGACGCAGCAATTGACATATTCAGTCTTGCATTTTTCATACATTCACAGTGTGTCAGACAATTACAAGTATAAATATTGGTAATAGTTAAACAATACTTGGCAGTGTAATTACTCACACTTTTATACATTCTTAGTCTTAGAAATGTGAATATGCTTCAGTGAATAGTGCCATTTTAAATACAGAATACTTTTTGCAGACATCTCGGCCAAAACTATTGAAAAAAAAATCTGAAATATATTAATGTTGGAAACAAATGTTTTGATTCGAGATGCGATGATATAACCTTTATTTGTCTCACATTGGATAAATTCCTATTACACAGCAGCAATGTTTTGAAAGGAAGAGAAAATAAGAAAAAAAAGTAGACAAACAAAATCCAGGAGCTGCTATAAAGGCAGTCATCGAGCGGTGCCATCATTACTCTGCTTCCATATACTAGTCATTGTTTTTTTGAAGATGCTTTGAAAAATAAAATGTTCAAGTTGTAACTCTGAATATGTGGATGTGTTAGGTGTAAAAAAATGAAATTCACTCGTGCACCCAAATGGATCGCATTGCAACAATGCACTGTACAAACCTGATTCAAACTTATCAGCAAGCTCTGACGAAGCCCCGGACTCTCATATTTATTCTCAAATGTAACCGACAAGGGAAACAGGGATTGTGGAATTATTGAGACTTAAAAAAATAATAATAAATAGGAACATAATCAATGGAACTTGGCGCATGGCATTGATAAGGCAGTTAAAAAGACATTGCAAAAGAAATAGAATACACATTAAACCGACAAATATAGAAAGAAACCAGGGAAGTCCATACTTAGTGCCGGTGAATTAATGGGACAAAAAAAGGGATACCTGGACAAGACATCAGTAGCTGACGGAGTGGACTGGAAGACGTAAGGGACCGGGTTGACAAGAACAAGACAACAAGATATGACATCAGGCAACACAAAATACACATCTGATCAACATAAACACAGATGAGGAGAGTGTTTTCTTTCTCCTTGTTTGTTGCACGTGGATTATCAGCCACTGATTTGTATTTATTTAGTTAGTTAGTTAGTTAGTTAGTTAGTTAGTTAGTTAGTTAGTTAGTTTGTTAGTTAGTTAGTTAGTTAGTTAGTTAGTTAGTTATTTAGTTAGTTAGTTATTTGTGGTGGTGGAAGCTGATCAACCCAGAAATGAGGTGAGTCTCAAGATGACATGTCCACATTCACTGAAGCCACGGACACTAACTGTTAGAATTATGTAGTTGAAGCTGAATGTCCGTGATGCTTTTCAATCTGATATTTATACGAAGTGACAACCCCAATCCTCTTCATGGTTAAAGGAAGCGACTTGACCAGTCATTTTCCATCCAGAAGAGTGTTAATTTGCAGTTAAATGTAACATTACAGGCAACATATTGATTTAAAGGTACTTTTTTCGGATTAAAGTAATGTCAACATCCAATTCTGCAGACGTGGCACATATCAACATGTGATGGTGAGAGATAGCAGCTTGCCGTCTTTGCCGCAAGCAGCTATTAAATAAACATGTCAAGTTATGTGCGTTTTAATGATGATCAGCCGAGCCTACGAACCGCCAGCCAAAAAGGATTGACACGGTGTAGCTCCCTAGACTTCCTCTCTCACCGCCTCGATTTCTCCGCTTCTGCCTCGCGTCGATGCTTCCCTCACGTTGACATAGACGGCAAAAAGGAAAGTCGAGGCAGGGCCTTTTGAACGATGTTTTGTGGGGAAAATGAGGGTTGTTTTGATGATGATTTTTCATTTGAAAGGAAAGAAAAATATCAGTCAAGCAATGCTTTTGTGAGGATTTGAACACAGCTCAATCCCTGGTTGTGTGTACGTTAGTTCAGAGTGCTGTGTGTTTGACATGAGAGTGAATAACAGGGAAACCGGTAAATGCTCTACTTGTGTGTTTACGATGCTGCACACCCTGAGGTGAGCCGTCGCTCTCTCTATCTCTCTCTCTTTCCAACTTTGTTCTTGTCTTTGAAGAGCAGGAGCTCGGCATCTGATTAAAGTGTTTGTTTTACGTTTAGCGAGCGAGAAGTGCCATTTCTCTCCACCATTCCCCACTTGCCTTATAACACCCGCACTATTGTGCACACTTCCACACTAAATCTCAAAAGCACATTCACACACACACACACACACACACACACACACACACACACACACACACACACACACACACACACACACACACACACACACACACGCACACGCACACGCACACACACACACACACACACACACACACACACACTCGCACACACACACACACACACACACACACACACACACACACACACACACACACACACACGCCGCACACACACACGCACACATATAAGCACCATCGCACACACACATACCTCAGATCAGAAGTAGTGTGGAGTGCTGAGCCTGCATATGTAAATGCTGAGAGATTGTCAAGTGTCTGGGTGTGCATACATCAGGGTAATCAAGCCGGCGCTGATGGGGAGAGCTCGCTCCAGGAGCAGATCCGCAGTACTGGCAATCGCACAGCCGTCACTGAACTGCTGCCAATAATAGGTTTGAGAGGTGCTAGGGAGCAGAAAGCCTCTGTCTGTGTATGTGTTTACTTGCACACAAACATGCCCATTTGCAAGATGCCATCTATTTTTAATGGCATGAGTGCATGTGTGTATGTTGATGTGACATCTCGATGAGAGAAGAACTGATTGAAAGTGTGAAGGTGAAACACAATTTATGTTGGAGGTTCTGCGCATGAGTACAGACAAACTAGCTTGGATTTACCTTTGTTGACAAGGGGGCTTTGTCTTGTGCAAGAAGATACTCTCAGTCACTTTTAAATTGTCCTAGTAACCAAACAATATTGCACACTGAAAGCTTTCAAAGTGCAAACAGCCCGCAGACATGCATTCATGCCATTCAACTGAAGGGTGTTTCTAATGATTTAGCGTCATTATTGTAAACACCCACGCCGTCCCTTCCCGTACTGGTTCTGGCCCCGAATGACCTCATGAAATGTTCATGCCACAGGCTGGTCCTGCTACTAATTGTAAAGAATATTAGAAGGATTCTTCCCACCGCTTTATAAAACATAATCATATTGCGTTGTTCCCTACCCTTCATGAGCCCTATTTATTCTATTTATCGATTCTTAAATTACAATGCCAAATTCTCTGTCTGCCTTTTGCTCTATTCTTAGCCTCACAATGCTCTTCTGCAATTATTGCATGATTCTCAATCTCTTATGTTTTGTGTTAAATTATCGTATTTTGCTGTTTTATGCTAACTGTTCCGTCAATTCATTTGTTCCAGCCGCAGCTATCATGAAAGGGCTACATAAATAAATATGCACCTTTTTCCTTGATCTTATTCTCATCTGTCACTCCCTGCTCCGCCTTTGTATCATGCACCTCATAGGTCCCATGCCGGATGAGAGCACTGTTATGTCTGATCAACGAAACATATTCCCCCAGCAGACCTCACTCCTGTGGAGAGCCCAGTATTGTAAGGAATTTTCTTGTTGTATTACGTACATAATGTCCTCGATTAACAACACAGTTTTATCTGCCTCTCCTGGGATCTGGGCGATGCCGGGGTTTTTTTTTTGTGCTGCGTATCTAGTTCTATAATATTCTCACTGTCCTTTGCTCTCCCCTGCTCCTTCTTTCCCTGCACACTTGTATGATAGACGGAATACCAGGATTACAATATGAGCTGACATGGTGACACGGTGTTAATCGTCAGACTCATGTTTGTTTCCGCCCAGAAACTGTCACCCTCTAATCACGAGCCCTCAAAACCCAACACAATTGGCACTAGAATGGCAGGAGAAACACAAAAGGCGCAAAGCCCGGCAATCCCGTCAATGCACACAAATGAAAGGCCTGGAAGGAAGCTATACAGATCCCCTTTTCTCTTGTCATAGAAAACGCCAGTGTGTCAGCAAATGGCCAACAATGCAGCAATCTAGTCACACACATTCATACATATCCACCCCGACTCATCACATAATCATCAACACAACTGAATCTGTTCTCACTTCACTAATTTTTTTCACAAAAAAGCACAACAATGTGAATACAAATTGGGTTTATTTGTGTCATGCTTTTCTTCTTCTTCTTTTCCTTTCGGCTTTTCCCGACAAGGGGTCGCCACAGAGAATCAGTGTCCTCCATCTTCAGAGGTTTGATCCGTATGTTTGTTTTGGCCAAGCTTTTACGTCAGATGCACTTCCTGACATAACCCTCTCGATTTATCCGAGCTTGGGACCGACACAATAAGACATGTCCCTTTGGGCTACAGAACAAGCAACTCGCTCAGTAAAAGGCTCCCAAACACAAAAGTCATCGGCACAGCAACATTCAAAAAAGCAAAACTCATACCTGTCAATTTATATGTTATATGGGAATTGTAATCATTCATAAGGACAGCTATTATCCAATTTTGACAGGTATGAAAACTATACTCACCATTTGTGATGCTTTTCAGTCATTCAATTGCAGTAAGTATTCTTGACAATGATTGGTGTATACCATTTCTAAAATCAAAGGGAAATAAAGGGATTTTAATCATGGCCTTCCAATTGTATAAGTAGAATGTCTTGGCTATAGTGTGACACTGTGATGAGAAATTTTCAAAAGTAAAAATAGGAATACACATTTTGGTAGTAGCCCACAGACCTCATGAAGGGAAGAGGATTAGAAAGTGGATAGATGTATTAGTGTGGTAAATAATATCCATTTGTAGGGCACAAACAGCTGATCGTAGCCTGCCATCAAGGGCAATTATATCAATACGCCGGATAATGACGTAGGCTTAAGAAGATCCGACCGCTGGAATTTTACTGGCTATTAAGTTGTAATTTTGGGCACTAGGGTGCCCTATACTAGTGCGTTGTATGAGAAACCATACATACTGAGTACCAACCATACTGAGTATATTATACTTTTAATAAGAGAATATCCCCGGTGTTCTTTTGGATGATACATTGACAGCTAAATTGAGGCACGAGAGATGAAAATTATTCAAAATTATTTTTTTACCTTTTTGATGTGAAGAAATTCACAACCCTTGCCCCTGCTTTCCAAGTCTTTTTGTATACTGTAGAGTTGAATGCATACCTGTCAACATCCACGGCTCCATGCCTTTACAAACTGTTGTATTTTCACTTACAAAGTACAAAATAATCATACACCATATTTTATATATTATATTGTACATGTCTCATCTCATCTCATGAGATGAGAATGAGATGAGATTGTACATGTGTTTTATATATCATTCTGTACATATTCTTAATAAACGATGAAATTACAAGTGTTGCTTAATTACTACAGTGTTCTCTATTGTGTGCCACTGTTGAGGAGTCTTCAGGTTCTTTTTTAGAAACCGGGGGCAGGTACTTGCACGTCTTTTTTTTACAAGCAACACAATACGAATACTCCACACCTTTCTTCGAAGCTTGTATCAATTGCTCGTATCGTCCTGACATTTGCTCCGACACTTTGTGATGCATGACTCTTCCATTTAACTTACGGCATTTTAATTAAGGTTCGGCCATTGCGACTTGATGATTGTATCCAAAGAAATGCAAACGGGAAATCCCCAGGCGACAGACGCATGCGCACAGTAGCATCAAACCACTGGCTTTGTTTGCAACGAACAAAAAAAAACGATAACAAGATAGAGGCTACCGCAGCGAACTCGTTTGACTTGATTGATTTGCCGTTTCGTGATAGTCGGTGTATACCGGATGGTGCCCATAATTGACAAATTTGCGTTTTTCGGTACAGATTTTCTTGTACGTCGTAAACGTCTTAAAATGCATTATAAGCGTACTTTGTACAGCAAAAACGTACAGGTTGACAGGTATGTGAATCATCATTTGTAACATTCTGGCTCTCGGAACTCACTCCTGTCGTCGTTTTATCGCTGCACTTTGCTAGTTTTCATAAAGGGTCAAAGGACTTTTAACTGACATGAGAGCCAATGAAATGATCCACAGAGCGGTGCGGCTCTTATACATTTTTCTACGCTCTCCATCGGCCTTAATTTTCATGACCGATGTGAATCTGGCGTGGCACGTACCATAACTTGACGTGCAGGTGGGTTAGACCCAAGGGTGGTCATTTCACAAATAAGCACAGGACAGCAAATGTCACAGAGAGAGGACTGCACAGTCACAGCTTTGGGAGTACCCTATGTCAACATCAATTATGGCCAAAAATAATTTACTTTAATTCTTGCACCGAGCTTGTCATGCACTGATGTCTTAACATGGCCCAAGACATCTGCGCTATGTTGTGAGCACGTGGAGACTGCCTGCACCCCTGACTTTTCGTGTGTCACCACCCACACAGTGGAATTTGAACTAATTAAAAAAAGTATATCATACAAATAATTCAAACAGTTTGATGATTTCATTTTAAGATGTATGAATCAGAATCAGAATCAGGAAACCTTTATTCGTCCCACAATGGGGAAATTTGCAGTCCACAGCAGCAATTGAAAGGGGATGGGGTGGGGGTGAAAGGATAGAAAACAAGATATTCTTAGCATAACAAAATAAAACTGTCAACTGTATACTGTGCAAATGTAAATGTAGTATGTATACTGTGCAAAACTGTTTCATAAAAAACTGTACATAGTGCAAGTATCAAGAAAGGCACATTGAAATATTGCATCAACCCGTATATACAAGTGTGCAGTTGTTTTTTTTTTCACATGTGATCACTGAGAATTGCAATCTGGAGGTGATTCTGCTGGCACCAGTCCACAAAGTCGCTTGTCAGTCCCCTGTAGATTTGGCTGGATGGTGTTGAAGGCACTGGAGAAATCGAAGAACGTGATCCTCACCGTGCTCCCAGCATTCTCCAGGTGCAGCAACGCCAAGTGGAGGAAGTAGAAGATGGCATCCTCCACACTGATGCTGGGCTGGTAGGCAAACTGTAGCGGGTCCAGCGATGAGCTTGCCAGCGGTCGCAGGTGGGCAAGGACGAGTCTCTCCAGCGTCTTCATCAGGTGAGACGTCAGCGCCACCGGTCTGTAGCTGTTGAGCTCCTTTGGGTTGGCAATCTTGGGCACTGGGACCAGGTATGATGTTTTTCACAGCTGTGGAACTCTGCCCAGCTTCAGCCTCAGGTTGAACAAGTGCTGGACAATGACACACAGCTGGTCGGAGCAGGTCTTGAGGAGTCAGGAACTGATGTCATCCGGACCTGCTGCCTTCCTCACCTGCATCCTTCTCAGTTGGTTCCTCACCTGCGCAGTTGTGACAGACAGGCAGGAACGTGGAGGCAGAGTGGCGGCTGAGGGTGTGGCAACGGTTGGGAGGGCAGTTGTTGGTTGCGGGAAGCTGGTCGTGAGAGGGGGCAGGGAATGGTAAGGCCACAGTGAGAGTTGATGCAGGTGCAGCTACAGGTGAAGTTGACGGTGGGCCGGGGGCGACAGGCGACTTGTCAAACCGATTGAAAAAGCGGTTGTGTTCATCTGCCCAGTCTTTTTCGTTCAATGTCACTGGGCTTTTGTGGCCTGAGATGTTTTTCAGGCCCTTCGAGACACCAGCGACATTGCTCGCTTGCAGCTGCTCCTCCATTTTCATCCTGTAGGCCTTCTTCCCCTCTCTGATCTTCCTCTTCAGTTGGATCTGCACGGCCTTCAGTTCCTCTCTGTTGCCCGACACAAAAGCCCTTTTCTTTTCCTTCAGGAGGACTTTTATGTCGGGATTAATCCATGGTTTGTTGTTGGAAAAACACAGCACAGTCCTGGTGGGTACAGTGTTTTGTTCACAAAAGTTTATGTAATCTGTGATGGTGTTGGTGAGTGAGTCAATGTCCTCCCCATGAATCTCAGTGAAGAGCTCCCACCTGGTTGAGTCAAAACAGTCCCGCAGAGCTTCTTCAGCTTCTGTGGACCATGCTATAAGATGCGTTCTGAGCAGCCATAGGTTTGACTTTCTGTCGTCCAAGGCACTCACTTGATCAGACAATCAGGATCCGCTGGCTTTTGCAGATGCATGGTTTTGATCATTAGCAGCAGACTAGCCAGTATGTTCATGTTGTTAATCTGATTTAACATGACTTAAAAAAAACTCTGTTTCAGTGTATTTCATCCGTCAAGCAGACACCTTTTTTTACAGTGCTTATCCTCACCAGCTTTGAGCAATGTCTTTCCCAGCTGACTTTGGCCAAGAGGCAAATCACAAACCAATGGAAAACACTCTTTTTTGGGGAAACACTTTTTTCCCCAAAAACTTTTCTGCAAATCAAGTGAAAACCCAAACAGCAATTTTCAAACGATCACTGGGAAGTGAAATCACGGTAGATACTAATGAAAATGCGGATCAGCCTGATGTGCCGAGTTGTGTGTGCTTGTATTTGTGCTTACAAAGCAGCATTCCCCGGTGCCGCCATAGGGAAAGCATGTGTAGAGCGGCAATTGCAAAAAGGGGTCTCCCATACGTGCTCTGACGCAAAGTGACAGCTCTGTATATCTCTCACTGGCACTGACAGCTGACAGATGGGTAGCACTCATACACCGCAGGAAAAAAAGATGGAGGGAATGTGGGAGGTGGAGGGAGGGGGGTCGCGGATGGAGAGAAAAGAAAGGGGAGACAGAGAATGCCCCCAGGATGATTCGCCGGCATTGCCGAGTGTGTTCAGAGGACTGGCGTTTGATTGAGTACTACAGAGAATAATAAACCCGGTGCAAGCTAGCGCTATGCCAAGCCTTCTCGACTTTCTTATCGCTCGCTTTCTCCTTACCCATTCTCTCTACCCGCTCTCCTTGACCCATTATGGGCCCTCCTTTGGTGTATTGCATTTGCTCCTTTAAGCAACTGCTCATATTCCCCAGCCCCATCATCAACACCTTGTGGTCTATCTTTATGTTTTTCCCTTGTCTATGCTCTCACACCGCTTCTTTCGCCAGTCTGCTATCTGTTCTACTGGCCTTCACCCTATATTTTTCTATTTCTATCTGAGCTGTGAGAGACAAGGGTAACAGGTCCCTGTCAAACGAACCAACAGTCCTCACTCACCGTTATTCCCGTACATATCAGGCGGTGTATTTGGAGCTTACAGACGTTTCTCTTTTTTTGTTGCTACTACTGTGACACAGGTCAAACACATAGGTTGACACACTGCAACAAGGTCAAATATCAGTGCTGAAAATCTCATGTAAATTGAACAGATATATACAAGGTCAAGAACACACTCTGTCTTGGTGGTGAACAACAAAGACATTTTACTAAACTATATTAAATTAATATTTGAATATTAAAGTAAAGTGGAAAACATGAGTTAAATCAGCATATAGTACAAATTAGTTCAGTACAAATTCACTGGCCATCACAGCATTTTAGAATGATGTCCTTATAAATTGTAATTTGTTTCTGGAATAATCATACTTTTGACCCAATATAATTATTGTAGTGCATACAATATTAATTAATCAAGTCTTTCAAAAATGTTTATTCTCCTTACACAATGATATCAGCAAGGTAAAAGATGATGTAAACATGGTAATATAATCAGAAACTTTCTTCATACATTTCTAATTAATTTTAAATATCTTTGTACTCACAGATCTGGATCCCAAGCTATATCAACCATAACATTACAGCCAACATAAGATGTTTTTTTTCATTAGATTGGAGTAGATAAACCTTTATGAGACTTAGACTGGAGACATTTACATTTCACAGCAGCAAAGTGATGAAAGGAAGAGGGAAGGAAAAGAAGAAGTAGAAAAAACAAAATACAGCGGCTGCAGACACTCTTGCACCGCCATCTTGAAGTCAAAATAACAAAAACAAAATCAGACATAATATGATAACATAAAAATACAGTCATTCAATCTTAAGAACTTTTTACACCCTCTTTGTTGTTTGGTGAAATGTGCATGTCTGCTACTTTTTTCCAAGATGGCGGCGCGTGAACACGCAGCGGCTCCTCTTTCTCCCGGCAAATTGGTGTTTTCGTGTTTATTACGTTTGTCTCACTCGTGTAAATGTTCGTCTCTGTCTGCCTCGCTACACCCGAGGCATACCTACTCCCGTGAGGTTCTGCTCGACATCTGCAGTTCCTTTTTAAAACCAAAACCAGCTGAAACAGAAGTGCTACGTGTGAATTGCTCAGGGAGTCGGCTCGTTCACCGACCCCCACTCCTGCCCCAACCCTGAGTGGAGGCGCCACAAGCGCTGTATGAGGAAAGAGAAGAAGGGAAAGCATGGAGGAATTCACACTAGGCTCGCGGCTAGCCCCATCGGGCCAACTATTCCTACCATCACGCTACCTAACGTATGCTCGCTGGACAATAAAATGGACTACATGAGACTTCTCCGCTCAACTTCCAAGACCGTGGGTGAGTGTTGTGCCCTTGTGTTTGTGGAAACATGGCTGAATGACAGCATACCGGACAGTGGCATCCAGCTAGCCCAGCAAACTAACTTCCGGGCAGACAGAGCGCTCGTCAAGGGGGGGGTTAGACTCGCGGTGGGGGACATTTACATGGTGGTTTACATCAGTGATGCCTGGTGCCGCAACACTGTTGTGGTATGAAAACACTGCTCACCACTGATGGAGCTTATGGTCGTCAAATGTCGGCCCTTCTACCTGACGAGGGAATTTAGTGCCATACTGCTAGTAGCAGTTTACATCCCTCTGAGCTCAATTAACAACAGGAGCGCGGCATTGAATGAACTCTACCAGCACATCAGCGAGAAACACACACCGTACCCAGATGCTTTCCTTATCCTGGCTGGCGATTTCAACCATGCTAACCCGAAAAGCGTGATTGCACAACTCCATGGACACATTAACTTTCTGACTAGAGGTAACAACAATCTGGACAATGTTTTCACCATATACAAAGGAGCTGCAAAGCCTACACCCTCCCCCACCTAGGCGCTTCGGACCAGTCCACTATCATGTTAATGCTCGCATACAGGCCACTTGTCAAAGTCGTCAAACCAGTCAAGAAGCAGACAAGAGTGTGGCCTGACGGGCACTCAAAGAATGCTTCTCCAACACCGACTGGAAGATGTTGCCGGCCACCTACAACACCACAGACCTCCAAGTGTACACAGACTCTTACCTCCTACACGAGGAAGTGCATGGATGACGTGACTCTCACCAGATCTGTCACCATCCGGGCCAACCAGAAGCCATGGCTGACGGGTGAAGTCCACAGGCTCCTGAGGGCTTGGAACGCTGCCTACAAAGCTGCCGATGAGCTGGGCCTGAGGACAGCCAGAGCCAACCTGTCACGCGGCATCAGGATGGCTAAGAGACAGCACTTCAGTAGGATCGCCAACCACTTCAGAGACAGCAGAGACACCAGGAACCTGTGGCATGGGATACAGACCATCACCACAGACCTGCAAGAACTCTACCACTCTGCTGAACCAGCTGAATGACTTCTTAGCCCACTTCGAGGCAGACAACAGCACTCCAGCACAGAAGACCCCACCACCTCCCAACGACCAGATGCTGACACTGTCCCAGGACAGCGTGAGGCGGTCCCTCAAAGGGACCAACGCACGCAAAGCCCCGGGTCTCGACGGCATTCCTGGCCACATATGTCTTTACTGACATCTTCAACACCTCACTGAGCCAGGCTGTTGTGCCCACGTGCCTCAAAGCCACGACCATCATCCCGGTCCCAAAGAAGTCGTCCCCCACCTGCCACAACGACTAACGCCCGGTCACACTCACTCCCATCCTCATGAAGTGCTTCGAGCAGCTAGTTATGAACCACATCAAGGCTGCCCTCCCCCCCAACCATGACCCTTTCCAGTTTGCATATCGCCCAACCACTCGACCGATGATGCCATCCCCACTGCTCTCCACACAGCGCTCGCCCACCTCGACACTAGAGACTCCTTCGTCAGAATGTTGTTCATCGACTTCAGCACAGCACTCAACACAATCATCCCCCAACAGCTCACCGACAAACTGAGCAAACTGGGAATCAGCACCTCCCTGTGCAAATGGCTGCTGGACTTCGTGACGGGGAGACCACGGGCAGTCAGAGTTTGAAACACCTACAGCACCATCACACTGAACACAGGGGCCCCCCAGGGGTGTGTGCTGAGCCCCCTCCTCTTCACTCTGCTCACACATTATTGCTCACCATCATAACGCAGCTCCACCTTCTTCATAAAGTTTGCAGATGACACAACTGTGGTGGGCCTCATCAACAACGATGAGGAGACAGCCTACAGGGACAAGGTCAGCCGCCTGCCCACGTGGTGTAAGGACAACAATCTCCGTCTGAATGTGGAGAAGACGAAGGAGATTGTTGTGGACTTCAGGAGAATGCACCCCCAGCATGCTCCACTAACCATCGATGGTGCTGCAGTGGAGAGAGTGAGCAACACCAAGTTCCTGGGAGTGCACATATCCGAAGACCTGTCTTGGAGCGAAAACACGGCATCATTGGCCAAGAGATCCCAGCAGGGCCTGTACTTCCTCCGCAAGCTCAAAAGAGTTGGAGCCCCGACCCCCATCACGACCTCCTTCTACCACGGTACCATCGAGAGCATCCTGACCAGCTGTATCACCGCATGGTACGGCGCCTGCGCCGTGTCCTACCGTAAGACTCTGCAGCGCTTCGTGAGGACAGCTGAGAAGATCATCGGTGTCTCTCTTCCCCCCCTTCAGGACATTTACAACACCCGCCTCACCCGCAGAGCTATCAGGATCGCTGGCGATCCCACCCACCCCTCCCACAGCCTCTTCAGCCTGCTACCATCGGGTAGGAGACTGCGAAGTCTCCGAGCCAAGACCAGCCGGCTCAATGACAGTTTCTGCCACCAGGCAGTCAGGAAACTATACTCCCTCCCAGCCGTGCCCCCTCTGCCCTTTCCCACTGCCACACTCACCGAACTATGACACTACTTCACTTTACATACGTCAATACCTCACTTTACATACATCACTACCTCACTTTACATATGACACTACCTCACTTTATTATTCAGAAATAACATGTACAGTAAAGTCTCGTTATATAAATATTCTCGGGAGTCAGGAAAAATGTCGATATCACTGTACTGTCGATATATCCGTCCTGCGCCGAACTGCATTAAAGGGGGGGGGGAAACACGTAAACGGGGGATTTTTGATATGGCATGTCATTGGGTTCATGTATTGCGTATCTAACATGCTTTTTGTACAGTAGTGAAGTGAAAAATAAATGTGTGCATAAAATAAAAACGTCTTTACACTTTTTTAATGACTATTTGGATTGGATTGGATTGGATATGCCTTTATTAGTCTCACAGTGGAGAAATTTACATTTCACAGCAGCAAAGTGATGAAAGGAATGAAAGTAGAAAAACGAAATACATTTACTTTCAAAAATGCAACCAATGCAATATCCTCACGTTCTAGTCACACGAAACCACGAAAAAAACTGTGATTGTTGCAAGCGATAAAGATATCTGAATGCTACACAATTAAATACAAGGATGAAATACCAAAACTGCAATGTTTACATGACTTACGTTGCTGAAGTATTCTGCTGGACGTCACGTCAAACTCTTTCGCAATGAAGGATTTGCTTGTTGGATTGTCCTCCACAGCCATGATTGCCGCCTTGTACGTTCTTCGGATATCACAATTCTTACGTTTCCCCATGGTTGAAATTGGTGTCAAGCAACAGTACTGTATTTTAGCTCTGCTATGCTTTTTTTATTGTGCTCGGTAAGACAGGTCACAACACGGAAGCTGGTGACGTGACTGGGCTTGGCAGGACCCGACAACGAGGTTCGAAGAGTGCCTGACTAGAATGACTGTACATGTTTGGTCTGAGAACCGTGTGGCATCCAAAAGCCGCCATTAGAGGGCATCCAAGCTCCATAGCATACAGTATGCAGGATAGTAATTCTTTAATCGATTGAAAACATGTATGCTTTACTCTTACTCTGTATTTGAATCATATTCATAAATGGATGTGTAACAAGAAAGCATATTCTCCGAATCTGAAGCCATTGTTTGAATTCTCCAGCAATGCAAGACGTCTTGGCGTGACGTGAAGTCATTTTTATTGGTGTTTTGCATTTGAATAAAAATATCATACTTGATATACACGTTTTCGGTATTTTAGATGCTATGAAAGGTTTTTCTGATGTCAGTCAAGAAACAAAAAAGTGATGTTGGTTGTCCTTTAATACACAGTATGGAATTTACAGTAATTTTCAAAATCATCACGGTTCAGCAGACAAAACAATAAACATTGTTGCAAAAAACGATTGCATTCATATACAGTACAGTACAGTGGGCATGTACATGAAACTGCAACGATTACATCTTACTGTATTATGTATGCAATTTAAAAAAGTCATCAATCTTCTTCTGCTGCCCATTTTTACTTTTTAACACAAACACTTGCATTGCACTTGAAAATGCATTTTCTCTGGATTCTAAGTAAGATCGCATGTCCGTAGCACCTTGCAATGCTTGTGTCTTTGTTGCAATACGTGTGCATTCAGTCGGTTCTTCATCCTCATCATCCTCGTCATTACTTCTGTGTTGGCTTCTCCTCAACAGCCAGGATTGCCTTGTACTTCGTTCCAAGATCACAATTCTTTCGTTTCGCCATTGTTGAAGACGGTAGAAAATGTCATCTGCTACACACGAGCTGGCGTCTGAAAATGAAAATGGCGTCTGCTACACGGGAGCTGGTCACGTAACCAAGACACGTGACCAACTCACGTGACCAAGTCGACCAATGGCGCGACCGATACAGCGACCGATACAGATTTCAATAATGGTGGTACTGTATAGAAACCCCTAAGCAAATATCTATTCACCGTAAGCATCTTTTGTATCAATATAAACATCGCAAAATGGCCGGCGGGAGATGAAAAAGAGCACCGTAGTAACCTGATTATCGTAAAAACCACGAATAAACGGAACTAATTATACATAAAAATTATACATAAAAAGACTAGAAATGTGCACGGGAAATGAAAATAGTGTCGAGACTTTACTGTATTGTCTGTTGTCATTTGTATGTCTCTTTTAGCCACATTAGAAGTGCCTTGCACGCTGGGTCAGGGAGGACATTAATTTCATCTGTGCTGTATGTCATGTATATGAGCATTTTTGACAATAAAGCTGACTTTGACTTTTTTGACTTTGACTTATGAAAGCATGCTGCTGTAGCATCCATTGACAAAAAAAGGTATTGTCTCACTCCTCCTGTCCCACGTAAATACGCTTCGATTCCAAGCCGCGACAGTTCCACATAAGCATCGACAGTCTGCGCTGACGCTTGTTTCTTTTCATTGCGGGCTCCTCAAGCCAAGCACCCATCCAGCCGCAGACTGTCCAACAGCACCGACCTTTCCGCTGAACAAAGCAGGGCTGTGAAAATGCTGCCTTTTACAGGCACAAAGAAAGCACAATCTCCTCAAAGCTGTCCAGCGATGACAGTCAAGTGGCACCAACATCCCTTAAAAAAAATCAGTGCTGGCATATTCGTGCTATTGAAAAGGCGCAACCGCTCAGCAGAGTCTCCTCCCTGATGAATGCCGTCGCCCAAAATGCTGAAAAACAATCTGCATCCCGTCCACATGATGCTCGCACAACAACACAAAGTGACAAAAGAAAACACAAACACAACGCAAAAAAACAGCAAATATTACACAATAGAGTAAATAATGATCATCATTTTTGATTGAAGCTACAATGTTTCAAAAGTACTGCCAAGAAAAAAACTAAACATCAAGAATGTTAAATTTTTACAAAATGAGCCTTGCAGTCAACATTGACCGGCTAACTTGGAACATCTAACATCCTCTACTTGGAGTTGTTTTGCTTTCATCATCTTCTTCAGATCCATGAAATGGAGGTGGTACAAATACATTAAATCTAGTCTTTAGGCTGGTATATAAACACCTCACAGTTTATTGATACATTCATGAAAAGCATGATAACCTTTCAATCGGCCCACAAGGATATCATGCAATACACAACAATTCTAAAGACATAAGTTCTGCTTCAGGCATTCACAAACTTACTTTTCCTGTAAAGTATTGATAGTTCTGCGATTGGCTGACAACCAGTTCAGGGTGTAATCCACCTAATAAATATCGTATATATCGAGCATATTTGAAAATACGGATGACTTTGAATTTGACCTCCTGCCCAAACTCAGATGGGAAAGTTTCCAGCTCAGACTCGACTCGTGTGTAGCAGATTAAAAAATTGATCGATGGACGGATAGTTTTCTCAAACCTTCACACAACTCTGCGAGTTTCAAGACCTTCAATTAAACCAAATTAATTTCTTGGATGTAGCCCTGCATACACTTCTTTATTATCACGAAAAAAAAAAAACACATCAGATTTGTAATGTATATTCTCAGTCAAACATATTATCACCCCTCATCTAACGTCCCCCCCCCCTTTTTTTTCCATGCCTGGTTACCACATCACACACATTGTTGTGTAAATAGGCAATCACATGTTAAACTTGGCTTTACATGCAGTTGAAAGGGTTAATCCGATCAGCCGGTGAGTGGGTGTGGCTGTGGAGATAAATGCTGTCTCAACCAGGTGGCTCTTGTTAGCCAAGGGAGGCCACCGCTGGTGACTTGCATTCCACGTTCTACCTTTCTGTCGATTAAAACTAAAATAATGTCAAAGTAGTGATAGAAATGATTGTCAATGAGTTGCATTCATATCATGTGTTTCCATTTGTAGGTTTATGACCTACTTCACTGCTCGTCTACCAAACAAAAACAGTCTTGTATTCAAAACTCAATCACCAATAAATAACGAGAGTGAGATGAGTTGTATCAGTGTGGTCTCTCTCTGGGATCCCTGTCGGTGGGAAAACGTGGATACGTAAATTGACCGTGTGTTGCTTTGTGTAAGCGAGTTCGGTAAATGATACAACTTCTGGGTAGAGTTGAGGTTCTTTATTAGGACGGCTGTGTTGCCTGAAAAACAAAGTAATGTAGTTTATTCCATACATTGTAAGAATGAAAATTGTTAAGAGCAGTACATTGGGGAGACTCAACAAATTCTCCAAAAAAGACTTTATCAACATCGCAGGGATAATACAAGTGGGCCTCAATCGGCAGTACATTTGCATCTAAAAGCTAGCAACCATTCTTTTGACGACAATGAGGTTAAAATCTTAGCGAAAGAACATAGATGGTTTGAAAGGGGGGTAAAAGAAGCGATTCTTATAAAACAACAAAATCCTTCATTAAACCGGTCTGGTGGGGTGAGGTTCAATTTGGATCGTTCATACAATAGCCTGCTTCGGCAAAAAAGGTTAGGCAACATTCGTAATGCTGATGAGGTGATACCAGTGGGAGTGGGGGAAATGGGCCAGTCGTTAGTCAGGAATGTAGGAACAATCAGTGGGGCCACAGGGAGTGGTCCTCTGCTCCCCCAACCTGAGAGTAGGGACTTATCATAGCTGGGTCCGGCGCCGCCATGTCTGGACATTAGGGATATATAAATAGGGCCGATACGACCAGTCAGTCTTTAGTTCGCTGACGAAGCCTCTTGGATAGGAGGCGAAACGTCCGAAACCTTCAAATTTGTACAGATGACGGCTGAAGAAACCTTCTCATCGACGGCTGTGTTGGTTGGAGGGAGAATGCAATTGACATGTGTGGCTCTCGTAGGCTCTCATCAGACTGACTTGCAGCAGCGCGCATGCTCCTTTGATCTAAAGCCAGGCATCACTAGTAGAACATGCAGATACGATTTGGTCATATCATTACATCTCCCTTTCTTAATTGAATTCTTTACTTTTAACAAATGTAATGAATTTAATTATGTCAGTAATTAGCAAACTTAAACTTGAATAAGGTCTTTCTAAATTTTGCAACAATAAATTAAACATTCACATGAAACATTCACATCATTTTTTTCACCATGATCACTTGGAAAAACATGTTAAAAGGTTTCAATCAGTCTCTCAGGTGGTTTCACTCTCCTTGAGGATTTTCGGATAGCATGTCCTGGATTTAGAGGTGTTACAACAGTCTCTGTTACACTCTCTGTTCGTTCACTTGCTATGGTTGGTTCTTTGAGAAGATCTCGGCGGTTTCTTCTTAAAACCGCACCTTCCTCTGTCTGAATGTTGTATGACCTTGGTTGGACCTGACGCAGAACAGTTCCTTTCTGTGACCATGTGTCTGTTTTGTCTTTGTATCGTACTTGGTCACCGGTGTGTAGTTCAGGTAGGTTCCGTGTTCCTCTGTCATGGTAGAACTTTTGTTTTTGTTTCTGTTGTTCTTTGATCTTCCTCACTTTCTCCCCTTCCTTTGTCTTTAGCAGGTTTTCCGGGATCGGTAAGTTGGATCTCAGCACGCGTCCCACGAGTAGCTGGGCCGGGGACATACCACACTCGAGCACATATAATTTAACAACTCAACTTTTTCAAAGATGATGCTTGAGGACCATGTTTGTTGCTAAACAGCTCTCAAATGAGGATATTCGATTTAGAAAGGGGAACCATTTTGTCCGAATGGGACAATTTTTTGATCAGTCTTGTCCTTGAAATTGTCACTGCAGGTTTCATTTAAAGAGTAATGGAAAAGATTAGCTGGATTGTTGCTTAAGTGGCCTGGCAGAATCTGAATTGAACCACACTTGATGCTTGCTCTTAATTTGTATAGCGAACCCAATAGCATAATTTTCACTTGTTAATTTGGGAGGACATGATAAGTTTTTCAGCAGAAAAAAAGGCTTAACATTGCT
The DNA here is from genome assembly GCF_051943395.1 of Hippocampus bargibanti. Lineage (NCBI taxonomy): Eukaryota > Metazoa > Chordata > Actinopteri > Syngnathiformes > Syngnathidae > Hippocampus > Hippocampus bargibanti. Next base: position 5,131,312 of record NC_142739.1, read on the forward strand.
TTGATATGTATGCAGTGAATGATATGTGTGTGGCAAGTCTGAATGTGTTTTATTCTGCATTCACTTTGACGACCACCAGGTAGGATTTCAGTTATCACATTGTGTTCAAAAGTATGAGCTCTTTGCTCCATGCATCCACCCACCCATTCATCCATCCATTTTCTGATCCGCTTTATGCACACAAGGGTTGCGGGCGTGTTGGTGCATATCCCAGCTGTCTGCAGGCAGTAGGCAGGGGACAGGATCATATCTTGCTTAGTTTGATTATTTAGAACCATAATTAACTTTGTGCAGGTTTAAAACTAGTAACAATTTCCATCCAAAACTACGTAATGATTTTTGATATTTTTGATACTTTTTTTGCCGCAAACATTTTTGTTAGTGGCAGAAACTTAAATATAAGACAGCGATCTTGCTAAAACAAATCCAAAATGCATGTTGGAGAAATGCTTGTGAGATTCCTAATTACTGCACAGGATTTTTTTTATCCTCACAAGGGTCATGGAATGGGGGTGGAGGGCCTTGGGGGCGATCACAGTTGTCTTCGGTTGAACCGGTAGCCGGCCAATTGCAGGGCACAAAGAAACGAACAATCATATGCATCCACACTGACATCAAAGGACAAGTATTTCATTAAGCTGCCTATGCATATTTTTGGAACGTGGGAGGAAACCAAAGTTCCCACAAAAAACCCTGACAGGTATGTGGAGAACATGCAAACTCCATATAGGAAGTCCTGAGCCTAATTTGAACCATGCAACTCTGCACTGTGAGGTCGGTGCGCTAGCCACTGAACCACAGGGCCGTCGTAGAATAAATATAATGTTCCTATTCCTAAACTCGTCATTCATGAAGATAATAGAGTAGACCCAGTTCATAAATCAGCTACTGATTATGCCATTGGGCTACTTCATGTCCTCGGATGACAGGGACACCGATGACACCTACCAACTTCAATTTTTGTGCATCCAAGGCACGTGGCACACATGCACAGACACACGGGTCTCTGTTCACTGACACAGCCATTCCTGTCCTTACGAGCATTGTGCCAAGGTCAGAAAATATACATGTGTCGTACCCAGTAAGTAGTCATTCTTGGCACAAGGAAACTAGACGTCATGAAAAATTTTCCATTTGAGGAATAGATGGCTTCAATTATTAGCTCTGTCTGACCTTCATCTGACACCAATAACAAAGTTAACAATTATTCTTTCCAATGGATGGTATACCATGTTAAAAACAAGAGATCCACATCAGTGAATGTAAAGAAATAAGTAATTTTACGCAATCTATGACTGTACTTGCACGTCCTTAGACAGAGGTGACTCGTTGCTCAATGCTGATTGATTCGCTGCCAGGCATTGCAGGTAAATCACACTCAGAAATGTGGCCATTGTACAGACCAGGTCCTTGTGCAGCTTGTCAGTCACATTTGATATTTTGATCGCTTCTCGTCTCCCTGAGGTGCCCAAACCATTTTAGATGTTTATCGCCAAAGCACTGGGGGTTAATTTCATGTCTCGTCACGAATTCCAGCAAAGAACAATATCACGCCGTCGCCAATTGCACTGGCAATCGTCTCGCTTATCACAGAGTGCTGTGTTACACTGAGTGACACATGACAATGACCCCGATGACTCTCTGGGTTGATAGCATCAGGTGTGTATTTCCACTACCTCTTCTGACTCTGTCCTCCTTACTCCATCTCTCCCTGGCTGCGACTTACTCCGTGACTGCAGGCAATAGAGAAATTGGGACTCTGTTCTAGGGAAGGAGGAAAGAAAGAAGAGGCGAGAGACTTTATGTTGCTTTCTAGGACTGTATTACTAACACACATACACAGATAACATACCACATAACATACAGGAAAGTAAAACCCAGGCTGTGAGTGTGAGTGTTTGTGTATGGGTGCGCATGATAATATTCATGTCTATCTCGAGCCTTACAATTTTTATGAAACTCAAAAAGGTGCAGTATTAGTTACACTCTGGTGTGGAATAGAATGCAGTCACAGGGCATGGCAGGTCAATAATCTTTGCAAACATTATCAAAGCAAAGCAAATATATATATATATATATATATATATATATATATATATATATATATATATATATATATATATATATATATATATATATATATATATATATATATACAGTAAAGTCTCGTTATATCGATATTCAAGGGAGTCCGAAAAAATATCGATATAACCGGGACTATCGATATATCCGACCCTGTTTGCATGTAATTTTCTCTCTCTCTCTCTCTCTCTATATATATATATATATATATATATATATATATATATATATATATATATATATATATATATATTCTTCCTCTTTTCCTTTCGGCTTTTCCCTTCAGGGGTCGCCACAGTGAATCAATGTCCTCCATCTAACCCGGTTTTGTGCATCTTCTGCTCTCACACCAGCTACATTCATGTCCTCTTTGACAACATCAATAAACCTCCTCTTCGGTCTTGCTCTCGGTCTCCTGCCTGGCAGTTCAAGGCTCAGCATCCTTCTCCCGATATAGTCACTCACTCTCCTCTGGACATGTCCAAACCATCTCAGTCTGGCCTCTCTGACTTTCTCTCCAAAGCCTCTAATATGAGTTCTCCCTCTAATGTACTCATTCCTGATCCTATCCAACCTGGTCACTCCCAACGAAAACCTCAACATCTTCAGCTCTGCTACCTCCAGCTCTGCTTCCTGTCTTTTCTTCAGTGGCACTGTCTCCAGTCCAAAGATCATGGCTGGTCTCAGCTCTGTTTTATACACTTTTCCTTACATCCTAGCTGAAACCTTCTATCACATATCACACCTGACATTTTTCTCCAGCCGCTCCAGCCTGCCTGGACACGGTTCACCTCTTTTCCACACTCTCCTTTGCTCGACCCAATTACTTAAAATCCTCCATCTTCTTTATCTCTTCTCCCTGTAGCATGACTCTTGCACTTGGATCCCTCTCATTCACACACATATATTCCGTCTTGCTGGGACTGATCTTCATTTCTCTCCTTTCCAGGGCATATCTTCACGTCTCTAGTTTCTCCGCCACATGTTCCTCGTTCTCGCTACAGATCTGAATGTCATCTGCAAACATCATGGTCCAAGGAGATTCTTGTCTAAAATTGTCTGTCAGCCTGTCCATCACCACAGCAAACAAGAAGGGGCTCAGAGCTGACCCATGGTGGAGTCCCACCCCCAACTTGAATTCCTCCGTCACACCGACAGCACACCTCACAACTGTCTTAGAGTCATGATACATGTCTTGCACCGCTTTGACATACTTTTCTGTTACTCCAGACTTCCTCATGCAATACCACAGCTTCACAGACTTTATCAACATTGCAGGGATAATACTATTGGGCCTCAATCGGCAGTACATATGCACCTATGCAGTACATATGCAACCACTCATTTGACGACAATGATGTTAAAATCTTAGCGAAAGAACATAAATGGTTTGAAAGGGGAGTAAAAGAAGCTATTTTCATAAAACAGCTAAATCCTTCACTAAACCGATATGGGCGTGTGCGGTTCAATTTGGATCGTTCGTACAACACACTGCTTAGGCAACATAGTATTAGTTATGCTGATGAGGTGATACCACGGCAAATAGGGCAATCAGGCCAGACTTCAGTCAGGACAATAGAAGCAATCAGTAGAGCTGCAGGGCGTAGTCCTCCGCTCCCCCCAACCTGAGAGCAGGGACCTATCATAGCAGAGTCCGGCACCGCCACGTCTGGACAGTGGGGATATATATATTGAAATTACCATCTTGGATAAGAAGCGAAACGTCCGACACCTTCAAAGTACATAAGACGGCTGAAGAAACCTTTTCATTGATGTTTGGATGAAACTAAATTTTGAATTCTGAAAAGGTTATGTGTCATATTTAAAATTATGCAGCTCTAAACATTGACAAATTGCACTCATCGGTCCCTTACTCTGTAAGATCATCCACCATGGGTATTAGAATAGATCTAATTCACGACTTTGTATGAGGACCGCGATCATTCTCGTATCTCGACGTTGTTTGGGGTTTGGGGGTGATTGGATCTAAAATCTATCTGATCATTTCTCAGCGAGTGGCCTGCATTATTTCGAGCTACCAGATTTGTACGGGTGAAGAAGTACCCTTGTGCACGTGTGTGTGTGTGTGTGTGTGTGTGTGTGTGTGTGTGTGTGTGTGTGTGTGTGTGTGTGTGTGTGTGTGTGTGTGTGTGTGTGTGTGTGTGTGTGTGTGCGCGCATGTGTCTGTGTGTGTGTTCGTGTGTGTGCGTGCGTCTGTGAGGGAGAGGATGGGACAAAGAGAGAGTGAGAGAGATAGAGAGAGACTGCTTTGAGAGAAACGGAGAGGAAAATAAGTGATGGAAAGAGACTGATGTTTCTGTTATCAGTCTTTGCAGTCCTCATCAGCAGCAGGTAAACAGAAGTGTGAAGGGCAGTTGCACTGCAGGGGGCTGATTGACATGGCTGGCGCCCAAAGAACAATGACACAGCCACACACACACACACACACACACACACACACACACACACACACACACACACACACACACACACACACACACACACACACACACACACACACACACACACACACACGCATACACGTTTTGATACATGATGGAGACATGGTGTGCAAAAGTTTTGACCCGTGGGAACCCAATTTCAAACACGAAAAAAAACATATTTATGAAACTCATAAAATTTGTATTTTAGGACTCAGATTTTTTTTTTTGCCTGTGTTCGCTCAGAAATCACTTAAAATGGCATAATTCTTGATTAAAATTTTCCAGGTTTTTCGCAACTATGTGGGGACTTAACGAATTATGTCAAACCAAAACAACCAGCAGGTGGCGCTTATTTTTTTCAAGAGACAATATTTATAGCCTGTAAGGTCAGCAATTGTTTTTTTCAGGAGCCATGATCGTATATGCACAACTGGGTCCAAGCCCCCTCCCATTTTCTGACATGATATACGACAGAATAATCAAGCACCAGATGTAGGCCTGCCAGGTTCTGTTACAACCAAAAGTTTGACTGCATCCAGTACTTTTCAATGTGCTATTCTTTATTTATTCTTTATTATTATATATTATCTATATCTGTGAATTACATCCCATTGGTGCTGCCAGCAAATTTTTGTTTCATAAATGTGCTGAGTTCCAACACTTCGTGTGCTCTTTGTGTAGTTTTTGGATTTGTATGTTTAATCTATGGAAAATATATATTGTCTTTTAATTACATATTGACTAACAACCTGTGCAGATCGGACCTAAATGACAATGTTTTAATTTTCTCAAAATTCAATCTAAGTTGCGAGAACAAACATACATACTTTTTCGTGCATATTTATTGAATTGGATTTGACTTGATTAGTTTCGCAGTGGAGAAATTTACATTTCACAGCAGCAAAGTTATGAAAGAAATGAAAGTAGAAAAGCAAAAAAGGCAGCCACTCTCGCGGCGCCTTCTTGAAGTCAAAAGAACAAAACATCTAAATAACAAATAACATGACAATTATAAAATAGATTGAAGAGAATCAAGTAAATTCACAATGCTCACGTACCAATTTCAATGGCAGCCCCCGATCTTTTTAATAATTGAAATACATCAACCTGAAATTTCAAACATTCAAGACATAGTGGTAAGAAAATAAATACAAATTGCTTTCATATTAACAACTGCGTGTAAAACGTTCAAGATTGAAATAAAAGTGCTGGACAAAATTGGTGTGTCCAGAAGTTTAGTCGACAAATAAGAAAAAAAAACACTCAATATGTTGAAATAAAAGCTATTGTCGCTGTGTTGTATTGAAATGTGCCAGAAACAAGTGCACATGACACATATAGCATACATAAAAACAATGCATTGTTCCAGCTGCCTAACCTAACCTTTCCTTAGTTTCGAACGTAACCTTAACTGCGTTTTGCGGACATTCTCATTAATTTATCAATGCGGGTTTTCACGAAATATTTAACTCCCTTCCAAGTTCTCCCTTTCAATTCTTCTGGTGAAGCCTTAATGCATGCAGTTCATGCATTCGTCTTTGCCTGGAACCTTGAGAGACCTGATGGAGTCCATCAAGGTTCTCTCCACAGAGTGGATTTCTTCTTCTGTCCACTTTTGCACCTTCATTGTTACCTCTTCCTTCCCTATATAAAATGGGACAGTAAATTAATATTCCTCCAAAAGTTAAGACACAGGCCATTGCTGTCTAAAGTTATCATTGGTCTGTTTTGTAACAGTTTTGTAGTTTTTATACATCAAATGATAACACATTCACAAGCCACGAGATAAATTTACCTTCAGAGATCTTCACCAGCTCTGCCCTAACATCCAATTTACCTATTAGTAGTGAACACAGATCAAAATATATTGAGTTCAACGAAATCAGGAATATGTACTTCAGTGCTATGTTCACGGTGCAGGTCTGAATGCAATTCAGATTTTTTTTACCCTGAGATCAATTTATTTTGTAAGGGTTCACAGTACATGAAGAAATGCTTATCTATTTACTACTGAGAAAACATGATTTTAAAGATTCCATTCCGATTTGAATACACCCTCGACATTAACTTGAAGTTGTTCAATACTAAATATCCCATAGAATGTTATGAGGAGGAAGATATATAGAGTGTTTTCTGTAGGTGGAACAATACATTATAGTAATCAAAAACAAAAATAATGTATCATATTTCCCCTACCCATACAGTATATAGACCCATACCACTGTTGCTTGTCAGATGATAACTCAGTCATGAACCAAGAGAAAACAGTTTACCTTTTGTTTGCTGTGGTGGAACAGGCACCTTCTTGACGAGCAGCATCATCCCATCTGACATACCAACACAAAAAAACAGGTCTCTTGTCCCTATTTATAATTGTATTTTATTTATTACATTCTATTTGTGATTGTATTTTATTTATTATAATACCTATGCTTGTCTGTGACTGTAAAGTGTCCTTGAGAGCTTTGAAACGCACTTAAAATGTAATGTATTGTTATTGTTATTGTTGTTATTATTATTATTATTATTATTATTATTATTGTACGTACAAATAAAACACAACATATGTATGTGTACTGTCTGTAATATACCCGACAGCATACACAACTGGATTTTGGGTGGGTACGTTGCTGTCTCAGCATCAGTGACTGCTTGTAACTCCTCCCACTCTCCTTGTGAAAGATTAGATTAGATAACATTACATTACATTACATTACCCTTTATTAGACTCACAGTGGAGAAATTCACAAGTATTCTGAATTTACAATTCTTTTCTGTGTCAACATTAATATATACTGACATGTATGACACCAATGGTCTACATTTTCGGGAAGACATTGAACTAAACATATGTTGACCTAAAAAAAATAAAGTCATAAACATACCAGATGATTGTGGCGATGATGTTGATGTAGGAGTACATCTTGTCATATCTTTATCGTCCTCATCATAAGTGCCTGACATATCAGTGTCAATGGTTTTTCTGAGGAACAGAGGAAACACAGATAAAACTGGGTGCAATTATTTACTAAAATATGCAGATGTGTTCTTACCATGGGGATCAATGTTGATTTAATCCAAATTCTTGCCCTTAAACGGGGACAAACATCCGGTTTCCAGAGCGATGAGTACCTTGCTAATTTTTGCAAGCTGCAATGTCCCCTCCGGAAGCCGATAAAATTGACGGTGCACTCTGATATCATGGCCGAGGAATTCTGCCAGCTCGTCCATTTTATTGTCTTTTAAATTGAGAACTTTGGACATTGTGACAATGTGCTTTCTCAATTTTGTGGAAGACAATGCTTCCATATTTTTTGCCCCGCAGTTTAGGGCTATCTGACGAATTACATTAAATCAGGGGTGCTCACACTTTTTCAGCATACGAGCTACTTATAAAGACTACCAAGTCAAAATGATCTACCCATGACAAAAATGCAAAACATAATTATTTTCAAATGTTTTAAGGATTCTTTGTATGTACAATGTATGTTGATGTACCTTGCATAACTGAATACGCCAATATTGCACAACACACATAATAACTACATATACATAACATAATAAATAACTATTAACATTTTTGTAATTACCTGAGTTTACTTTGATGACTTGCACTGAATTGAATCAGCCAGGGATGCATAGTCCGGACAGTAGCTGCTGACAGCCAGCCTCAAGCACATTTCCAAATGTTCATCATTCATGGGGGAACGGTATTTGGACTTAATGATCTTCATGTAGGAAAAGGCTGACTCACATAAATAAGTGGAGCCGAATAATGCAGTCAAGGAAGTAGCACATTTCCTCATGTTGGGGTACTTTTCCTGTGTGAGTAAGTTACAGAACTGTCCATGAGCCCTGGACTTCAGCAGTGAGAACACTCACAATCTCCGATGTCTTTCCACATTTGCTGGGTTAAATCCTCAGCTGTGGCTTCACAGCGCCGTGTATGTCTTGACAGCTGCAGAGCTTTGATTGAAGATAATATCTCTGCCTTATTGTTAACGTCTCTGAACAAGGAGTCAGCTGAGTCAACGAATGCTTCTTTTACCATCTCTCCGTCTTTGAAGGACTTATTGTTTTTAACGATGGCGTGACTCACCCGGAACGATGCTTCAGTGGCAGCTTTCACTTTTGAAGTATGTTGAGTGAAAAATGACTGCTGTCAGGAGAACTGGGATTTTAGTTTGTCCACCATTCTCTTATTCAGCTGGCTTTTCGGCAGGAAGTCAATGTCGTATTTTCCATGAACAGTCCGAAAATGGCGCTCCACATTTTCACATTCCGTATGAAAGTAATATGTTTTGCCCCCTTACTTGGTCCCGCTTTCTCACTCATTTTGATGACCATATGTTTTAGCAAGGGCTTAAAATCTGAGGTAATTCGCTGACTAGCTTGTAAATTTTGCTGCGTTTAGCGCCGTTGTTTTCGCATGCACGGCGACCTAAAGGTAAAAATTCAGTTCTGAATGGTTGCCCTGTATGTCAATCAAGTGACGGGACGTTTGATAGGCTGACAAATGTTTTTTTTACTGTCACGCTGCGATTGACCAGTACTACCTCCGCGATCGACCAGTAGATCGCGATCGACGTAATGAGCACCCCTGCATTAGATCCTCTGAAGTGACTGGGGGTTTGTGGTCTTGCAAAAAAGAATGTGTTTTCATCCAGTATCCCACATTCATGACGAGTATTGGCAAGTAACGTCATGGATATCGGCACTTCAGGTGTCAGGAGAATGGGAACCGTTCACCCTCATTTACCTTGTATTTCAATTCTTTGGAAGTGCCGACAAGATACCCTGATACCCAAGGTCAGACAAAGCCAGCTCCACATCCGGATGTGTCGACGATGTATCTCTCAAAGTAAACGCAGTAAGTGGAATCTTAGAAACTTCCCCTTCTCGTCTCCGGTTGAAAAAGGATAATTTCGCAAAGTGTAACTTTTGCAAGTTCTCCCCAATGTTTCAACTTGTGTCTTCTTTGAGTTTTGTTTGGTACACCTGTCTTTGGACGTCAAGATACTCATGCATCTTTTTCACATCTTCGGTAAAAGGCAGAAGTCGTGGAACATTCCATTTTGCCTCACGCAGGTTTCTGAGGGACTTTGAGGACACACATTCGCTCCATCTGGTGCCACAGATTTGTTTGAATTTGTTTGTGCATTATTAATGGCATCGTCATCACCGGAGATTAATCCTTCACATTCAATAATATTTGCAATTTTCCTGAGGTTGTGGCCTAACTTGAGTGCTAAGGATGGTATTTCGAATGCATTTAATCAGAATCAGAATCAGAATCAGAATCAGAATCATCTTTATTGCCAAGTATGTAGAACACACAAGGAATTTGTTTCCGGTAGATTGCTCATTTAAGAATGTAGCCACAAGGGGGCACAAGCCAGTGTCTTATTGTGCCGGTCCCAAGCCCGGATAAATACAGAGGGTTGTGTCAGGAAGGGCATCCGACGTAAAAAAAAAAAATTGCCAAAACAAATATACGAATCAAACCTATGAATCCCATACCGGATCGGTCGAGGCCCGGGTTAACAACGGCCGCCATTGGTACTGTTGACCTTCAGGGTGCCAGTGGAAAATGGACTACTGTTGGTCGAAGAAAGGAGAGGAGGGAGGTGTGCAAGGAGGAAAAGAGAGAAATGGAACGCCAAGAGTATACAACTAAGAGTAGGAACTTTGAATGTAGGAACAATGACAGATAAAGGTAGCGAGCTGGTTGACATGATGCAGAGAAGGAAGGTAGACATACTGTGTGTCCAGGAGACCAGGTGTAAAGGGAGCAAGGCTAGAAGCTTAGGGTCAGGGTTTAAGTTGTTCTATCATGGTGAAGACAGAAAGAGAAATGGAGTTGGGGTTATCTTAAAAGAGGAGTTTGTTAGGAATGCCTTAGAAGTAAAAAGAGTATCAGATAGAATGATGAGTCTGAAGCTAGAAATTGAAGGTGTAATGTTCAATGTTGTTTGTGGGTATGCCCCACAAGTAGGATGTGAGCTGGTGGAGAAGGAGGAATTTTGGTTGGACTTCAATGAAGTCATACAGAACATCCCGAGAAGTGAGAGGGTTGTAATTGGTGGAGACTTCAATGGACATGTTGGCGCAGGAAACAAAGATGATGAGGAGGTGATGGGCAGGTTTGGACTCTAGATGAGGAACGCTGAAGGACAGATGGTGGTTGACTTTGCTAAGAGAATGCAAATGGCTATTGTGAATACTTTCTTTCAGAAGAGACAGGAACATCGGGTGAAGAGTGGAGGCAGAAGTACACAGGTAGACTACATTTTGTGTCAACGGCGCCATCTAAAGGAAATCAGTGACTGCAAAGTAGTGGTTGGTGAGAGTGTAGCCAGACAGCATAGGTTGGTGGTGTGTAGGATGACGCTGGCAGTGAGGAAGGTGAAGAAACCAAAGGCTGAAATCAGGACAAAATGGTGGAAGTTGAAAAAGGAACAGCGTTGCATGGCATTTAGGAAGGAGGTAAGACAAGCACTGGGTGGGCAACAGGTCCTTCCAGATGACTGGCAAACTACAGCGAACATAATCAGAGACATAGGTCGGAAAATACTTGGTGTATCGAGTGGAAGAAAGGTAGATAAGGAGACTTGGTGGTGGAATGGGGAGGTGCAGGAGTGTAAGAGGTTAGCTAAGAAGAAGTGGGATACTGAGAGGAAGGACGAGAGTAGACAGCAGTACAAGGAGATGCAGCGCACAGTTAAAATAAAGGTGTCAAAGGCCAAACAAGAGGCCTATGATGACTTGTATACTCGGCTGGAAAGCAAAGAAGGTGAGACTGATCTTTACAGGCTGGCGAGACAGAGAGACAAAGACGGTAAGGACCTGCAGCAGGTTCGGGTGATTAAGAATAGAGATGGCAATGTATTAACAGGTGCCAGTAGTGTGATGGCAAGATGGAAAGAGTACTTTGAAGAATTGATGAATGAGGAAAATGAGAAGGAACAAAGAGTAGAAGACGTGACTGTTGTGGACCAAGACGTAGCAAGCATTAGCAAGGATGAAGTGAGGAGGGCGCTGAAGAGGATGAAAGGGGGAAAGGCACTCGGGCCTGATGATTTACCAATCGAGTTATGGAAGTGTCTTGGAGAGGTGGCGCTGGTGTTCCTGACTGGGTTATTCAACAAGATCTTAGATGGTGAACAGATGCCTGAAGAATTGAGACGAAGTGTACTCGTGCCCATTTTTAAGAACAAAGGAGATGTGCAGAGTTGTACTAATTACAGAGGAATAAAGTTGATGAGCCATACAATGAAACTCTGGGAAAGAGTAGTTGAAGCTAGACTAAGCAGAAGTGAACATTTGTGAGCAGCAGTATGGCTTCCTGCCAAAAAAAGAGTACGACAGATGCAGTGTTTGCTTTAAGAATGCTGATAGAAGGTCAGAAGGAATTGCATTGTGTCTTTGTAGATCTGGAGAAAGCGTATGACAGGGTGCCCAGAGAAGAGCTGTGGCATTGCATGAGGAAGTCTGGAGTGACGGAAAAGTATGTCGGAGCGGTGCAAGACATGTATCATGACTGTAAGACAGTTGTGAGGTGTGCTGTCGGTATGACTGAGGAATTCAAGGTGGTTCACCAGGGGTCAGCTCTGAGCCCCTTCTTGTTTGCTATGGTGATGGACAGGCTGACAGACGATGTTAGACAAGAATCTCCTTGGACCATGATGTTTGCAGATGACATTGTGATCTGTAGCGAGAACTGGGAACAGGTGGCGGAGAAACTCGAGATGTGGAGATATGCCCTGGAAAGGAGAGGAATGAAGATCAGTCGCAGCAAGACGGAATATGTGTGTGAATGAGAGGGATCCAAGTCCTAGAGTGATGCTACAGGGAGAAGAGATAAAGAAGGTGGAGGATTTCAAGTACTTGGGGTCAACTGTCCAGAGCAATGGTGAGTGTGGAAAAGAGGTGAATAAGCGTGTCCAGGCAGGCTGGAGCGGCTGGAAAAAAATGTCAGGTGTGATGTGTGATAGAAGGCTTCCAGCTAGGATGAAAGGAAAAGTTTATAAAACCGTGGTCAGACCAGCCATGATGTTTCGACTGGAGACAGTGCCGCTCAAGAAAAGACAGGAAGCAGAGCTGGAGGTAGCAGAGCTGAAGATGTTGAGGTTTTCTTTGGGAGTGACCAGGTTGGATAGGATCAGGAATGAGTACATTAGAGGGACAACTCATATTAGAGGCTTTGGAGGGAAAGTCAGAGAGGCCAGACTGAGATGGTTTGGACATGTCCAGAGGAGAGAGAGTGACTATATCGGGAGAAGGATGCTGAGCCTTGAACTGCCAGGCAGGAGACCGAGAGGAAGACCGAAGAGGAGGTTTATGGATGTGGTCAAAGAGGATATGAAGGTAGCTGGTGTGAGAGAAGAGGATGCACAAAACCGGGATAGATGGAGGACATTGATTCGCTGTGGCGACCCCTGAGGGGAAAAGCCGAAAGGAAAAGAAGAAGATTGCTCATTTAAGCCAGCCACCTTCCTCACTGCTTCGATCACATGAGGGAAATTTACTTGGATGAAGAAATCCACCATGTCTTTAAGCTTCCCATTTTTCTTCTTCTGTAGAAGCAGTCGACTTGTCTCACGCATCTTTTGTCTTATGTAGTCATGTTTTGAGACATCATGCCCATGCTTATTGAAGAGGTGTTTCCCAAATTTCAGAATCACCTTTTCGTTACGCACAGCATTTGTGATTGCATCTTGATGCATATCAAGCATCATATTCCAAAACTGTTCATTTACACCATCTGGAACTGGCTGAGCATATTCACACAAGGCCTGAACCCTCGTCTTTCCTGGTTTCAAATTTTTCACATGCATGTTTAAGTGACACCTCCCCACATTGCTCTCCTCATAAAATAGCCCTGACAATTCACACAATGCATGTAATCTTTGGCTTCCACGTTTTTTCTCGGATTGCTGACGACGTATCAACATTCCTTGACCTTCACGGAGAACGTCATTGTTATGGGCACGATTCCCTATATTTCTGAGAAGATCCAGTTGGATTCTTCTCTTTTTTGAACCAGTTGGAAATTGTTGGGGTAATTCGCGATACAAACATCTCTAAACATCGCTTCTAAACTTTGTTTACGTTTTGGACTTCCTGATACATCATATACTGCCTTCCTTTACATGATGTCGCATTTACATTACGTCACATCCTATCGCGTCACACACGGTGCGCCGTATAAATGCTCTCCCATTCTAGTTCGTCTCTCTCTCTCCTCTCTGCCTCCCTCCTTGGCCGACACCGTGATGTCTCCGCTGTCTTCAAGATTAAACCAACTTTCAGTTCAACACCTGGCTTCCTGATGATTTAACATCCTCTGCCAACAACGCCCGTTGAAGCAATGAACCAGGAACGAACGATCAAAATAAACCCATTAGAAATCGAAGCACATTTGCCACCTCATGGGGTATCTTTGTGTTGTGTTATCAAATGGCGTGCAATTTTTCTGTAAGGCTTGGAGCAGAACACAGAGAAGTGAGATTTGTTGTAGAGCCTGCCACCATCTTTTTTCCTTTTAAAAGTCATGACCTTCATATCAGAACCACGGGATGAAGCTGTTTGCTGGTGTTCTGAGTCAGGTGAGTCAGCACAAGTCACGGGTCTTTGTGTCTGTGGCTTAGAGGAATTGGCCAGGTGTAAACTTTTTGATTCATGAGGTTTATCCGTGTCCAGGATAGAAGAAGGTGTCACATGTCTTTTTTTTTATGTGAAGTTACATGTACTTTCGGTTGGTTGGTCGAAGGCACTTTCCGTCTCTTTGTCCTCTTGTTCTTCTGCTGCTCTGTTTCTTCTACCGAGCTGTCACTTGTTTGTTCTCCAGGTTTGGGAACATATTCATCATCAGTATTGTCAGAACTCGACAGAGAATTGTCCATAGTTTGTTCAATCATTTTCATGTTAAGCTGAAAGACGGAGAGACAAAGAGAGAGATTACCAACCGTAAAATACTGTACATAATTTGTGCCCCCCACTCTTGTGTGTGTATATATAAAAAAAAAATCCTCGTCTCACCCACCATGGGGTGGTGTCTGTCCCCCATTTTTTTAGCTTGGGTCCTGTACCAGAGGCCAGGAAGCTTGAGGGTTATGCGCAGTATACGTGCTGTTCCTAGCACTGCGCTTTTCTGGACCGAGATATCTGATGTCGTTCCCGGGATCTGTTTCAACCACTCATCTAGTTTGGGGGTCACTGCCCCGAGTCCTCCGACCACCACAGGCACAACTGTCACCTTTACCTTCCAGGCTCTCTCCACCTCCTCTCAGAGCCCTTGGTATTTCTTTCTCATGTTCCTTCTTTCTGATGTTTCCATCACTCTGGACTGCTACATCCACGACAACGGCTTTCCTTTGCCCTTTATCTATGACCATGATGTCTGGTTGGTTGGCCATTACCATCTTGTCAGTCTGTATCTGGAAGTCCCACAGGAACTTTGCTCGGTCATTCTCTACTACATTGAGAGGTGTTTCCCATTTTGACCTTGGGGTTTCCAGTCCATAGTCCGCACAGATGTTTCGGTAGACTATGCCAGCCACCTGGTTATGGCGCTCCATGTAGGCTTTCCATGCCAGCATCTTACACCCTGCAGTTACGTGTTGGATTGTCTCAGGTGCCTCTTTGCACAACCTACACCTTGGGTCTTGTCTGGTGTGGTATATCCCTGCCTCTATGGCTCTGGTGTTCAGGGCCTGCTCTTGGGCAGCCAGGATGAGTGCCTCTGTGCTGTCCTTTAGGCCAGCCCTCTCTAGCCACTGATAGGACTTCTTGAGATCAGCCACTTCTGCTATGGTTCGGTGGTACATCCCGTATAGGGGCTTTTCCTCCCATGATTGTCCCTCTTCCAGCACCTCATCCTCTGTTCCCCATTGACTGAGACATTCTCTGAGTACATCATTGGAGCCTTCTCTTTGATGTATTCATGGAGCTTGGATGTTTCATCCTGGACAGTGGCTCTCACACTCACTAGTCCCCGGCCTCCTTCCTTACGGCTTGTGTACAGTCTCAGGGTGCTGGACTTGGGATGGAACCCTCCACGCATGGTGAGGAGTTTTCGGGTCTTAACATCCGTGGTCTGGATCTCTTCCTTTGGCCACCTTATTATTCCTGCAGGGTATCTGATCATTGGCAGGGCATAGCTGTTTATTGCCCGGGTCTTGTTCTTGCCATTGAGCTGGCTTCTCAGGACTTGCCTCACCCGCTGGAGGTTTTTGGTCGTGGCCGCTTTCCTTGTTGCGAGTTCGAGGTTGCCATTGGCCTGTGGTATACCGAGGTACTTGTAGCTGTTTTCAATGTCTGCTATTGTTCCTTCAGGGAGTGAGACCCCTTCAGTGTGGACTACCTTGCCCCTCTTAGTCACCATCCGACTACATTTCTCCAGCCCGAATGACTATGTC
Organism: Hippocampus bargibanti; assembly: GCF_051943395.1. NCBI lineage: Eukaryota > Metazoa > Chordata > Actinopteri > Syngnathiformes > Syngnathidae > Hippocampus > Hippocampus bargibanti. Next base: position 5,147,258 of record NC_142739.1, read on the forward strand.
CCTTTCGCTCTTAGCATACAGCTTGATGTCATCCATGTAGAGGAGGTGACTGATCGTAGCTCCATTTCTGAGGCGGTATCCATAGCCTGTCTTGGCGATTATCTGGCTGAGGGGGTTCAGTCCTATGCAGAACAGCAGTGGGGAGAGTGCATCACCTTGGTATATGCCACATTTGATGGACACTTGCGTTAGTGGCTTGCCATTGGCTTCAAGTGTGGTTTTCCACATCCTCATCGAGTTTGCAACGAAGGCTCTCAGGGTCTTGTTGACCTTATACAACTCCAAGCATTCATTGATCCATATATAGGGCAGGGCATATACATACATATATATATATATATATATATATATATATATATATATATATATATATATATATATATATATATATATATATATATATATATGTATATATATATATATATATGTATGTATGTGTGTATATATGTATATATGCGTGTATATATGTATCGGGATGGCACAGCGCTTCCACACTTGGACGTTCCAGCCAGACCAGCCTCCACGGGCACAGATGCACGAATTGGCCCGCATCGCGCGGAAGTGGCTGGAACTGGAAAGGAACACGGCAGCTCAGGTGGTCGGGGCCATTGTCGTGGATCGCTACTTACGCGCCCTGCCCTATGAAGCAAAAAAGATAATCAGTCAGCAGTCGCTGACTACTGCCTGTCAAACAGTGGCAGCAGTGGAGCAGTACCAGGCCACAGCAGAGATGCTGCGAACGACCAGGAAGGAAACCGGCAACACATCCCCACCCAGGACTGGAATGGCCCGCACAAAGATGCCCAAGCTTCCCAACACAGTCAAGATGGCTCCAGGCGGCATCAGAAGCCCACCCAGGCAGTGGCGGATACCCAGGGGCACTGAGCCCAGACAATGCTACAGATGCGGAGAGATGGGACACATCTCATGGCAGTGTGGAAAACCAACGGAAGAGTCCATGCCGACCGCTGACTTCCAGTGCCCACCCTGCTCATGGGGGGAGTGACAGCTCACTAACAAGACCCCTCACCTGTCCAGTGACAGTCAATCAACAGGATGTTGAAGCCCTGCTGGACTCCGGAAGCCTGGTCACCTTGGTGCGCCAAACGCTGGTGGATCCAACCAGCTTTTCTCCAGAGAAAACCCTTCCAGTCTCCTGTGTCCACGGAGACACCACAGAGTACCACACCACCAAACTCACCATGACCACAACCAAGGGAATCATCCGCATGGTAGCTGGTGTGATTGACTCTCTCCCTGTCCACCTCCTGATTAGACGCGACTGCCTGGCCTTTCACCCACTGTGGAGAGAAACACAGGAAAGACTGGCCCGACTGACTACCTCAGAATAAGAGAGGTAAGACGTGTGTAGTTAATACTCAAGCCTAACCCCTGATTCATTCTCCCCAGCCTGCGCTCTCCTAGGGACAGCAACTGCACCACCGGAGACAGAATCTGGCCCAGAGACAGCCGAGGAGACTCCAGACCCAAAAAAATCTCCCGGCTTCCAGTGGTTCTGAGAACCCAGGGACCCAGAAGCTGCCCCCTCTTACAGGCCAGTATGGTACAGCCCAGTTACAGGATCATACCCTTGCCAACAGCATGAAAAATGTGCAGGTTTTAGAGGGTGTAGTACTGGGGGAAAGGACAAGTCTGACATACCACCATTTTGCTGTTGACCGGTGGCTAATATACCAGGTAACGAAGCAAAATGATAAGGTACTTCTCGTGCCACAGCCACGCCGAGCTACATTATTGGACTTGGCACACACACACACCTGCTAGGGGGACACCTAGGGGTAGAAAAGACACAAGAGAGAATCTTGCAACGGCTCATCTGGCCAGGGGTGCACAAGGATGTGGAGAACTATTGTTCTGAAGGACATGGTCATGAAGGACCTATGTGCCCTGCTCAAGGTCAAGCAACTGAGAACTTCCATCTACCACCCACAGACGGATGGGTTGGGAGAACGGTTCAACAAGACACTCAAGACTATGATGAGGAAAGTGATTAAAGAAGATGGCCGAAACTGGGATCAACTGCTGTCGTACTTGTTGTTTGCTGTGAGGGAAGTACCAGAGTCTTCTACTGGTTTTTCACCCTTTGAGCTGTTGTACTCTTACAGACCCCGGGGACTGCTAGATAACGCCAAAGAGGCATGGGAAGAGCAGCCGTGCCGACAGCGTACCCTCATCGAGCATGTGGGAGACATGAGAGAAAGAATGAAGGCCATTTATCCTATCGCGCGAGAGCACATGGAAGCTGACCAACGACAACAACAAGCCTCCTACAATAGACCTGCTCAGCCTCGAGAGTTCAAGCCAGGGGACAGAGTGCTGGTCTGTGGAGTGCAAAATCCTGGCATCCTGGGAGGGGCCCTTTGAGGTCATTGAACGTATGGGGGAGGTAAACTACAAGGTGAGGCAACCTGGTAAGAGGAAACCTGAGCAGATTCATCACGTTAACCTCCTAAAAAATGGCATGCCAGAGAGGCGCTGTTCAGTTGTCTCCCCCCCAGCGAAGCTAAGGAACCGGCAAGAGAAGAAGTTCAGATGGGTCCAAGTTTGTCCCCACACCAACGCCAGCTGACCCTCGAATTGGTCGAGCATAACCAAGACGTCTACTCCTCCATACCTCAGGACACGCAGGTGGTGCAACATGAGACACGCACCATACCTGGAAAAACAGTACACCAGCGTCCATACCGTGTGCCGGAGGCCCGTAAGGTAGCTATTCAGAAGGAGATAAGGAAGATGCTGGAACTTGGAGTAATTGAGGAGTCGTGTTGGTTCCCAAGCCAGACGGGTCAATACGATTCTGCAATGACTATCGGAAGTTGAATGAGGTTTCTGAATTTGATGCATATCCAATGCCTCGTGTTGATGATCTCATTGACTCTCTGGGACAGGCACGCTTCATAACCACTCTCGACCTTACAAAGGGTTATTGGCAGGTGCCCCTGACCCCGGCAAGGTGACTACAGCCTTCGCCACACCAGAGGGACTCTACCAGTACACCAGACTCCCGTTTGGTCTCCATTGATCACCTGCCATGTTTCAGCGCCTAATGGATTGGATTCTCTCCCCCCACAAGAGGTACGCAGCAGCATACTTGGATGATGTTGTCATACAGAGTCCTGACTGGGAGAGTCACTTACCCCGAGTGCAAGCTGTGATTGACTCCCTCAGAAAAGCAGGTCTCACAGCAAACCTGAAAAAGTGCAGGTTGACATTTGGCGAGACCAACTACCTGGCCTACACTATAGGACGGGGGCTGGCGAAGCCTCAAGAAGCAAAACTACGGGCTATACAAGATTGGTCCCAGCCCCTTTCCAAGAAGCAGGTGAGGTCGTTCTTAGGCCTGGCTGGCTACTACAAACGCTTTATTGCTGACTTTGCTACTATAGCAGCCCCAATGACAAAATTGACGACCAAAAAAACACTCCCGGTTGGTGAAATGGAGCCCAGAGGCCGAAATGGCCTTCATCAATCTAAAACAGGCGCTGTGCTCCAGTCCGATCCGGGTGGCACCAGACTTCAGCAAGGACTTAATTGTTGAAGCTGATGCATCATAAGTGGGTCTGGGGGCCGTACTCTCGCAAGTACATGGAGGAGGGCAACATCCCATCCTTTACCTTAGCAGAAAGCTGTTGCCCAGGGAAAAGAAGTATTCCACCGTGGAAAAGGAGTCTCTTGCCATTACATGGGCTTTGGAGTCATTACGCTTCTATCTCCTGGGAAGACGTTTCACGGTGGTCTCTGATCATGCTCCTCTACAATGGATGGCCAGAAACAGGGAGACCAACAGCAGAGTAACCAGGTGGTGTTTGAGTCTGCAGGCCTTTAACTTTTCTGTGGTCCACAGGGCTGGCAAGCGCCAAGGCAATGCGGATGCCCTCTACCAAAGGGAGGCCTTCCTTGCCTGTTTTGCATCCTTCACCCCGCCGAGGACATCGGTCTCAAGGGGGAGGGGGGTGATGTCACGAGAGGCTGGGTCCTGGAGGGCAAATACATTCCCCTAAGATGGCTTTGCCCAGAGAGAGTTTTGGCCCCATCTAGTGGAAGCCAGCAATTCAAACCCCACACCTGTGGCTGATCACGGCTTGATTGGCAAGCAAGGCTTTTAAGGCAGAGAGCCTCTGAGTGTGAAGGCCGGGGAGACAAGCTCCATTGCTGTGCTCTGTGGAGAAACTGATTGCTGCATGGAACTCATCGCCAGTTGGGACCATATGACAGAACACTGGATTTGGACCCTTGCTAAAGCTGGCTAGACTACCTAGGAAGGACATCAAGAGGGGTGAGGCCTAGAAACACATGGAAAAGAACTCCGTCTTCAGTTTCACCTCAGAAGAGACTTTATTGTGATTTAAGTATTGGAAGAGACGTTGGAAGAGATTCTTGCCTTTGTTGCTTGTGAAATCCCCCTGAAACCCTTTATTAAAACCTTTGTTTGCATTCAAACCTGTCGCCCATTGCGCTCCTTGTCCTGTCCCGCTGAGAGCTAGCCTCTAATGACATTACAATATACATATATACATATACATATACATATATAAATTTTTATTTGCTACACACTTGGGAAATGCCATAGAACTGTTGAAACATTGAAATAAACAATTTCAAAAGATCTCTCTCGTGCAAATTTTGAACTTCAGCATGCTCATTCTCGTATTAGACATTGTAATAGGAATACAATTGTTTTTAAGAGATGCTAGTTGGACCATAAGCGATGCAGCCTATCTAAGTGTTGCTTTAATTACTCTTGAAAAGCATTTTCACCCTCTCACTGTATGTATGATACCGTCCAGTGATTTCATGGTATCCTTTATTAATCTCATAATATGAGAGTGAATAAGAATCTAATAGCTATTCAAAACATACCAAAAAATGTTATATCTAGGTTTTCAAAAATATGTTTTTCCCCATATCTATGATTAATAGAATCAGAATCAGAAAGCCTTTAATAGTCCCACAATGGCGGAATTTGCAATAGATTAAGCACGATAGATTCTTATGATGATACTGACCGACCTCTGGAGCTCAGGGACACTTGCACTATGACCAACATCATTAGGAGTGTGGTCATGGCTGTTGTCATCATTGGAGCTCTCTTTGTGATTTATCTGAAAAACAACAACAACAAAAAACATCAAATCAACTGCCAATGAAAGAATGTTTGGTTACAGCATAATGGGTTACTCTCTTCAGATATTATGTGTCACAAAATGCAGGTGGGTGAAGTCTAAGGATTTGACACTGTAACTGAAGTCGCAAGTTTTTTTGTCGATAAAGTTAAGTTTAACTTCATTACATTTGTGGCATACTATAGTTCAGCGAACGTTGCATTCAGTCAAATTCGGTCCTTATACCTTGGTTAACATTTGTGGTTGAGTCTTCTCAGATCTCTCCATTTCATATCTCATCCAACGACTTGATCCTGCAAAAACAAAAATTACATTTTGAGATATTAATCATGGTGTTTCTTTTTATTTATTGATTGTCATTTGTGGCACTTTTGGAAATGCTGTTGCATGTTTTTTTTTCCATGACCACCAATATTGGTTAATGGCTTGATCTGCTCCATTCAATGCAAAGAACTAAATGATCACTGTTCTTATTTCTGACAAGAATTCCAATAAATAGCGTTAAAACATTTTCAAATTCTGAGATTACAATTGCTGCCACTTTTATTTCTGTCTCTGGTTGTTTGGATCAATCTGTATATTTTGAACACATGAAAGGATGCATCTGGGAAATTAAAAAGGGGTTGTGTCTGAAAAGGGGGTCAAAGTCTAAAATGGATGGGGCCAGATTTAACTGGATTGCCCAAGTATACACAACTGATTGTAATAAACCAAAATACATTCATTGGAGCATATTTCTAAATTACAAATTAAAAAAACATCATTTGTCGAAAAGCTATATTTCAGAATCAGAATCAGAATCAGAATACCTTTATTCGTCCCGCAATGGGGAAATTTGCAGTCCACAGCAGCAATTAAAGAGGGATGGGGTTGGGGTGGGAGTGAAAGGATAGAAAACAAGATATTCTAAGCATAACAAAATAAAAATGTCAACTGTATACTGTGCAAATGTAGATGTGCAAAAACCGTTCTATAAACAAGACTGTACATAGTGCAGAATCAAGAAATGCATTTAGATATATTGCAACAACCCATATTTACAAGTGTCCATTTTTTTTTTTTTTTTTTTCACATGTGATCATTGGGAATTGTGAAGCCTGACAGCAGTCGGTAGGAACGAGCGGCGGTACCTCTCCTTCTTGCAGCGCGGGTGTAATAGTCTCTGGCTAAAGGAGCTACCCAGAGCTGTCAGGATGGGCAGGAGGGGGTGGGAGGGGCTGTCCGTCATAGCTTTTAGTTTAGCTAGCGTCCGTCTTTTGCCCACCTCCTCTAGAGAGTCCAGCGAGCAGCCCACGACAGAACTGGCCCGCTTGACAAAGCGTTCCAGTCTTTTTCTGTCCCGGGTGGTGATGCTGCCTGACCAGCAGACCATGCCATAGTGGATGGCTGATGCCACCACAGAGTCATAGAAAGTCTTTAGGAGTGACCCCTGAACTCCAAAAGACCTCAGTTTCCTGAGGAGGAAGAGGCGACTCTGTCCCTTTTTGATTAGGGCATCCGTCTTTGTTGTCCAGTCCAGTTTATTGTTGAGAGTAACACCCAGGTACTTGTAGGAGGTCACCCTCTCAATGTCCGAACCCTGGATGTTCAATCATGCAGGTGACGATTGTTTCCTGCAGAAATCCACCACCAGCTCCTTGGTTTTGCCGGTGTTGATCTGGAGGTGATTCTGCTGGCACCAGTCCACAAAGTCCTTTGTCAGTCCTCTGTACTCCCTATCGTCTCCCTCTGTAATGAGGCCGACAATAGCTGAGTCGTCAGAGAACTTCTGAAGGTGGCAGGTTGGGGTGTTGTAGTTGAAGTCCGAGGTGTAGAGGGTGAAGAGGAATGGAGCCAGGACTGTTCCCTGCGGCGCTCCGGTGCTGCAGAGAAGCCTGTCCGACTCACAGTTCTTTACCCTCACGTACTGTGGCCTGTTTGTGAGGTAGTCTGTAATCCAGGATGTGAGGTGATGGTCGACTCCGGCATGCTGCAGCTTGTCCCCCAGTAGACTTGGCTGGATGGTGTTGAAGGCACTGGAGAAATCGAAGAATGTGATCCTCACCGTGCTCCCAGCATTCTCCAGGTGCAGCAACGCCGTATGGAGGAGGTAGATGATGGCATCCTCCACACCGATGCTGGGCTGGTAGGCAAACTGCAGCGGGTCCAGCGATGAGCTTGCCAGCGGTCGCAGGTGGGCGAGGACGAGTCTCTCCAGCGTCTTCATCAGGTGAGACGTCAGCGCCACCGGTCTGTAGCTGTTGAGCTCTTTGGGGTTGGCAATCTTGGGCACTGGGACCAGGCATGACGTTTTCCACAGCTGTGGAACTCTGCCCAGCTTCAGGCTCAGGTTGAACAAGTACTGGACAATGTCACACAGCTGGTCGGAGCAGGTCTTGAGGAGTCGGGAACTGATGTCATCCGGACCTGCTGCCTTCCTCACCTGCATCCTCCTCAGTTGGTTCCTCACCTGCGCAGTTGTGACAGACAGGCAGGAACCAGGAGGCAGAGTGGCGGCTGAGGGTGTGGCAACGGTTGGGAGGGCAGATGTTGGTTGTGGAAAGCTGGTCGTGAGAGGGGGCAGGGAGGGTAAGGCCACAGTGAGAGTTGGTGCAGGTGCAGCTACAGGTGAAGTTGACGGTGGGCCGGGGGCGGCTGGCGTCTTGTCAAACCGATTGAAAAAGCGGTTGAGTTCATCTGCCCAGTCCTTGTCTTTTTCGTTCAATGTCACTGGGCTTTTGTGGCCTGAGATGTTTTTCAGGCCCTTCCAGACACCAGCGACATTGCTGGCTTGCAGCTGCTCCTCCATTTTCATCCTGTAGGCTTTCTTCCCCTCTCTGATCTTCCTCCTCAGTTGGATCTGCACGGCCTTCAGTTCATATTTCTAATATACAAACATTTTTAATTCAAGTAAAACAATTTATTCATCCATAAAATAAACTAACTATTTCTATTTTCTTAAGTTACTACACAATAAATGCGGTGCTATTTTGATATGCTACGGTACAGAGATGTTTTTGCGTTTACAATAGAATCGGGGCTGCAGTATTAGCTGTATGTATCAATTTAATTCGATTTTATAAAAATCATCGAGTAATGCTGGCTGCACTGGCCCATGAACCATGGTGAAGGTGGTGACAACAGTCTCGAAAATACGATTTATGAGACCAATCTATGTCACCGTAGTTTCATCATTATCTGAACGAAATATGCTGGATGCTCTCGATGGTAGTGTGCCACGTTGTTGGCATAAGGCCGTGACATCGAATAGTACATGCAACGCAGCAATTGTAAGCCTTGTGTTACTTATACGTATTTTCACATGTAAATATGTTGTGGCGGGCATGCTCATCCCTCTACTGCTACAATGTCTTACTTGCTTAATGTTGTCCATCATGTCCGATGATGACAGTCCAGCGCTACTTCTTCTTGTGGGACCATTTCATGTGACTGTATAGCCCAATCCGTGATCCACACTGCTTGCCACAGGCAGAGCAGGCAAAGGCATTGACTGAGGTTGTGGGTATAGCACTGGCATGATGTCTCCTTTGACGTTTCCTGGTCCGTCGGTCACCTTGGTCTTCCTCAAGTTTCTGTATGCCTGTCATGCAGCGCTACAGCAAGCAAGTGGAAAGTTGATAAAAGTTCACTCAGCCAGATGCAGGAAGGGTATTGTGAGTTTTCTTTATTTGAAGTTGATATCAGTTTTCGGCAGACCCCAGGTAGCACTGCTCTCCAGGTTGTCCTTTGTCCCTCTTCTTCCTCCTCGAAGTGACTGGCTCAGGCTGGCTTTAAAGGTGCTTCACCTGAGCTTCTGGCCAATCAGGTCCCAGCGGCAATTGGCCATTCCCAGGTGGTTGGAGTTCATTTTCATGTTAAGGGACACCCAGACATGTTCACACAGGCAAGAATCAAACCCACCCTCCTTAGGCAGTGGCACAACCTCCCATAACTGGAAAAATGCCACAAAATGAGGGAAAAAAGTGCAATTCAACATACAAATACTGCCCACCTCTGCTTCTGTAATTGTTTTGAAAACGCTGTTCAGTTAAAAGCAAAGTGTTGTCATTGCATGATTATGAGACAGAAACATGATGATCTAGTAATTTTTCAGTTCAATATTCATTTATACTCCCTGCTGTGGTCTTTGGGTGAAAATGACCCGATACTGTGTTCAAAATGCCCCCAAAAACCCTAAATTATTTTTTTTAACTTGAAATTTTCTGAGTTTTCCTACATTGTCCCCAACTATAGAACAATGGTCATTTATTTTTTTATTCCAATTTCCAATGAAGCTGTACAAAAAAGTACAAAGATCGTATTCGGGTCAAAATGACCCGTTACGCAAAATGAGTTGAAATTAATGTCATAACGTTTGTTTTATACACCACGGAATGTTTCAATGTTTTGGATGTGTCTCAAAACAATTAGTTGTACAAGTGAACAAGACAGTAGCAGACCTGAACCAGACATTATAGGTTGCATTCTCACAGATGGTAGAACTCATTTTTTTGTGGATTTCAATGGGTTATGAGGGTGCTAATTATGACAGGACCCCACATTCTCTGTGTGCTGAACCCATGGTTGTACATTATGACATTGAAAAGGCCCTAGAACTGTTTTTTTTTTCCGATATCCAACAAGAAAACTGATTCAGAAGAGGAAGTGGGCAATGTATTAGAAGAAAATGAGGAGGAATAAACCCATAGTATGATCAATCACCTTCAGGGCCCTAATTGTACCTACATTCTACCTGTTTATCACACCAGCAATAGAAAAATAATCCAGAGATGACTAATTTGAAGGGCTTTCTCAAAACTGGAGACAGCTGGAAAAATAGGATGAGACCGACCTGCAGGCCTACTTAGGGCGATGAATCTTAGCAGGTGATCTGGAGATAGATCAACTCGATCTGATACATCACAAGAAGACCAAAAATAGAGTGTTAATGGAGAAGCTCGGAAAGACATTTGTTACTCCACTCATTGAAAGAAGGAAACATGCCCCACGCACAGAAGCCTGAGCAGCAGTGGTGAAAGCTATTCAATGTGTTGGAGCTCCTGAGAAAACTGAGGATCCAGCTATCACAGCCAGTTCCTCGGTTTGGGCAAAGAAGACATGAGACGCCAGTTCGGCCATTAACAGAAGGACTGTAAAATACAAACTGTGTGCTGCTGGTGTAAGAAATATATACACAAAGGCAGTTACATGCACCTACATGTCTCTATTTGGGGGAGACACATTGTACTCCGGCCTGAATTTAAATTCTGAGGCAGGGCTGAAATCTAACATGAAGGTGAGGATGGAACTGGATTTTTGCTTCCACAAGCAGACAGAACTTTCCTTATTTTCTTCTTCATTTGGACACATGGTTTTGAGGCCATTAGATTTAGTATGGAAAGTACGTGTTTTCTAAACATCCCAAAAAAAAAAAAAAAAAAAAAAAAAAAAATCCAGCTTTTGTACGGTATTGTCTTCCTATCGGTGTACAAAATATAGAATTATTGTGTACAATACACGACTAAAGTCTCGTGATAGTACAAATGTGGGGGGATTGAAGCTACCTGGTTTGCAGCCTACATCCTACACCCTTGCCACATGCATGAGATGAATCAGTCATGTGCCCTATATTACAATCAAGGATTCAATTTTCCCTATCAAAGCAGCTGCCAGCAGCAATGTTGATTAGCTCAACCTTCCCAAATGTTTTTTCCCCCCTCCAACCGCCACTTGAAATTTTCTCTTTTCATGTCAAATGGATGATGACGGCACGGCTCCATATTTCCCCGGAGAGCGGCCATTGTTACCATGGTCGTCGCACAATATTGTCGGTCATTGTGTCGTGCATGTCCACCTGTCAATCAGGGACGCAGAAGCTACTGTGGACTCACAGATGCACTTCATTGGAGGAGGGGGTTGAACATGAAGATGTGACTATACAGAGTGGGAATCTAAACATTCATAGCAAGCGGCCCAATGGTTCTGTATGTGTGTGCACTGTGTGTGGCCCTCTTCGGTCAGCCAGCTGAGTCTGCAGTCAGTTTATGTTTACCTGCAGGGTAGAAGCTCAAGCAAAAAATTAAATCAGTATTTCTGAGCGCCTAAAAAAAAAAATACCCATATTTAAACGCAAAACAACCCCACACATCTATTTTTAATTAGCCCTGGAATTGCATTTTCATTCTGATTATGATTTGGGGACAGTGATGTCTCCCAAAAAACCGCCAGCACAGAGCCAGAGAAGAAATAGGAAGACAATACAGTACATCCATCGATCCATTTTCTAATCCACTTTATCCTTACATGGATCATGGAGGCGGGAGGGTTGCTGGAACCTATCCCAACTGTTTGGGCAGTGGGTCGGTGACACCCTGAACCAGTTGCAGGAGCAACTGCAGCGCATAACAGAGACGAAAAACCATATGCACTGACACTCGCACCTTGGGACAATTAAGAGCTGGGACAATTTGAAAGGTGTGCTGGGTCAGCAAACGATATGTTAAATATAAAAAAACTGCATGTTTATAGTCCATACCAAATATCAACAGAACAAAGCATTATAGTGTTGGTCAGCCATTTTACATGTGAGCCAATTGCAGGGCACAGAGACAAACAATGATCTCTGAACTGTGAAGTTGGCGTGCTCAGCACCTTAGTACTGGGCCGCCTAAAGTGCAAAAGTACTATACAATATTGCCCAAAAACTGCAGCATACAGTACAGGTGTATAAAAAAATACAAAAGAAAATATATACAAAACAAGAAAAGGTTGGACTATTTTCTACAATATCTCTCCAGTCACTCACAGTCTCTAACTTCCGATACCCTCCCGCAGGTGACGGAATTGCTCAGCTGATGTTGTGCATAGACCAGGGGTGGGAAAACATTTTGACTCGCGGGCCGCTGTCACGTTTTGCGAGGTGGTGATGGCGGGTTCTGATCCCAAAAAGCAGGCAGGAGTGAGTAGGTGGTTGTTTAACAAATTGTATTAAATTAAAGTCAGCAGGAACAAAATGTAAAACATCAAAATCATCTGAATGGAAAAAATACAAAGTAGCAAAAGAAGACCAAAAGTAAAAGTCCGCCAAGGTTAAACAAACACGTACACGATGCATGCAGCAACCAATCAGCAAACAAACAATGAACCGGCACCGGATGGTCGTGCCGGGTGTCATTTTAAGTGACAGTGATTATAACGACCAACACCTGCGAGGCTGCAGGCAGGGCTGACGTCGCTACCCGCTGGTCGCCAATCTGATCGGGACGACCAGCACCTGTGCAGGTGCAGGCGGGGCCGACAGCGCCCCCCGCTGGTCGCCAACCAGATCATGACAGTACCCCCCCTTCAAGGGGCTGCTTCCAGAAGTCCCAACAGTCTCCCAAAAGGTCCACTCGCCAGGGAACGGTCGGTGGAGAGGGCAACCGCTGCCTCTCCAGCATACGACGGGCGGCGGCCTGATGGGAACGGGACTCGGCCTGGGGTGGACGAAGACGCGGCACGGATCGTCGTGGGCGTGAGTGCGATCCCTCTCGCACGTTCACGCGACGGCGCATGGCTCTGCGTGGACGTCGACTGCCAGGCGCAGAATGGCACCCCGTACGGCCGTATGGGACCAGGTCTCGGTCGGACGCCGACGTTGGCGTGAACTGCCCAGCTCCGGGAGAAGGAGACGGGTCCAGAGCCGCTCCGGAATCCAGCGGTGAGCGGGGTCTCGGACTGACGTTGACGCGGACGTTGCACGGCTCGTCGTGGATGAGACTCAATTCGTCATGCACGACGACAGCGTGGCTGGACGTGGCCGTGCACTGCCAGTCACCCAGTTTCACCCTGGACGGCCACCTTGAAGGAGGTCTCAGCCGGACGTTTACGTGGACGTTACGAGTTTGAATTGCGTCACTCGACGAGGCTCGGGCTAACGTGGACGTAGCATTGCCAGGCACAGGGTGGAAATGAGACGGTCCGATGTACCTGCGGGATCCGATGGTTGGTCGGTTCATTCTGTCACGTTTTGCGAGGTGGTGATGGCGGGTGCTGATCCCAAAAAGCAGGCAAGAGTGAGCAGGAGGTTGTTTGACAAATTGTATTAAAATAAAGGTCGGCAGGAACAAAATGTAAAACATCAAAATCATCTGAATGGAAAAAATACAAAGTAGCAAAAGAAGACCAAAAGTAAAAGTCCGCCAAGGTTAAACAAACACATGTACAGCATGCAGCAAACAAGCAGCAAACAATGAACCGACCCCGGATGGTCGTGCCGGGTGTCCTTTTAAGTGTCAGTGATTAAACGACCAGCACCTGCGAGGCTGCAGGCGGGGCCGACATCGCTACCCGTTGGTCGCCAATCTGATCGGGACGACCAGCACCTGTGCAGGTGCAGGCGGGGCCGACAGCGCCCCCCGTTGGTCGCCAACCAGATCATGACAATTACGTGTGGCGTGTGTCTTGTCACCCATCCATCATTACTGGCCTTGTTCACATCTGAACACTCTTAAGTTGCTCATGTGCTGTTTGTCTCACCTGACCTCACACTAATTCACGCATACAAAGTCACACACACGCGCCCACACACACACACAAACACACTCACTCACTCACTCACTCACTCACTCACTCACTCACTCACTCACTCACTCACTCACTCACTCACTCACTCACTCACTCACTCACTCACACACACACACACACGCACAATCATACACAGTACTATGTTTTTTGTAGTGCTACATTTGAGCTCAACGATTGACTTTATAGACTTTATCCTGCTTTGGACACATTAATTCACATTAATTCACAAAGTACATTATTAATTTTCTGAAGAAGAAATACTCAGACAAAATATTTGAAACTGGAATACTATAACCAAATTCAACAGAAATAAATTTACAATTAGTGACTCAAACAGAGCGTGTCTGAAAGTGAGAAATGGCTTGAAACAGTGGTAAGATGGAAGATACACTGCTGTTGTTTGATTGGGTGACATGGTTAACCCACTACCTTCTTTTACAAATAGCTTTATAAATGAGTATGTCTTAGAAGTGATCATTGAATATGTATGCACTTACATTTATTTACAGAACCCACCAGCCAATCTCAGGTCACATAGAGACCAACAACCATCTGCGCTCACACTGATATCTCAGGACATTTTGGAGTGTTCAACCAGCCTTCCATGCAATTTTTTGGAATGTGGAAGGAAACCAGTGTACCTGGAGAAAACTCGCAACGAACCAGGGAGTACATGTAAATTCCACATAGGGAGGGATCAAACTCATGACCTCTGTACGAAGTTGGTGCGCGAACCACTGGTCCACCAGGCCATTCCTTTCAAGAACATGTTGTGGTTCAAATTGTGCTTCTCCTGCTTCCCAGCTTTTTTTAGTCTGAACCATCACTCCCAGCCTGACCAATCCCATAGTCAACCTTTTTTGGCAGCAAACATTATGCGGCCACCATCCGCCCTGAGCCTGCCACCTCTTCCTGTTCCGGTGGCCCAGTCCTGTAGCCACCACCTATTCCTATTCTGGCAGCACATTTCCATCCGTTGTGGGGGGTACTGTACATTGGTCTGTTCTATTTTTGACCAACAGGTGGAATTGGAAGGCTACACCTCCAACATATTGTGTGTTGCTCATCATGTCATGAGATCTTTTCTCTAAAATGGACTTCCACGCCGGCCACTCAGGGTCAGATCGCTATACTACTGTCATGGGTTTTTGTTTGTTTATTACTTTGCTAATGTGATTGGTTGACTTTGTCCACTGTGCCTCAGTCAGTATTTTTCTGAATGTATCTGCTTTAGTACACCTTGCCCTACCTGCCTCCTTGAACATTTTTCAGTGCCCTACTATCACGCCCAACCTGAAACTTTTATTCGTCCAAACTGCACATGAACAAAAACAAAGAATGACCATGACCAGTCCAAATCACCGCCAGACCGTAGCTATATTTCAGTCAGCACCATTACCCCCACCGCCTACGCTTCCTGTTACAGCAGTCTCCCATTTCCATGCAGAAAAGGCAAAGATCAGACCACACATACAGATGCAATACCTCCGGCCGCCATCCCCCAACCTTGAGTCCCCCAGCCATCTGTGCACGTCCCTCAGCTTGCAACTCCACAATAACAAGGCCTTGAACCTATTCAATCCATCACTGGAAAAAGACAGAAGGAGATACAAAAATAAAAAGACAGAGGGTAGATGTGTGGTTTGCCTGAAGAAGAGGTGAGGAAAAGTGAAAGTGAGATGGCATGAAACTTAATCACAGAAAGGGTCGTGTCGGGCAGAGGAGGGGAACAGATTAAATTAGCATAGCATTAGATATGGAAAATGATCTCTGTCAAAATCATCCACTGCACAATTATAATATGTTAATTACTTATTTCATTAAGGAAGTTTATTATGGCACCACAGATGAAATCATGCAGGCCGAAGACACCTGGAGGAAAAGCAGCGGTGCCTGAATATCTCCTTCTTTCTCAGTCATTCTTCACTCTGATCACCCTTCTCTAAAACACAATGTTTAATCACCTCTGAAAATTGCTGTTGGTGCATAATATTCACAAGATATGTTCCATATTTTCACCAGTCTGATGTCGGCAGCCCAAGCGCTAACAAACACTGCAAAAATGGGATCATGCTGTACCATAATATTAGTAAGATATGTGATTAATACACATTTGTTACACATTTGAAACTTGTCCAGCATTTTTTGGCACAACAATAATTTTTACAAATGGTCCAATAAGAACATATTCAAAACCCATTGTTGTCACTGAAGTCAATTGAAAGCTTGATTATTTACTCCCAAAGCACAAAACGAAAGATGAGCTTTGGGACATTTCTCAAGTTTGCCTACAATTTGTCCGACATTTACATACAAAAGGTAGCAATATGGGTTTTCTCTCTGTTTTTTTGGCTCCCTTTTTGGCTTGTCATGAAAAAAAAAACATGATGATGACAGCAATACGTCTGTGTAAGCTCTCAGTCGTACAGGAGTGGTCCATCGATGAGAAGGTTTCTTCAGCCGTCATCTGTAAATCTGTAAATGGGGCCGATACGACCAGTCAGACTTTAGTTCGCTGACGAAGCCTCTTGGATAGGAGGCGAAACGTCCGAAACCTTCACTTTTGTACAGATGACGGCTGAAGAAACCTTCTCATCGATGATGATGACAGTCATGACTAGAACAGCCGTGACATTAGGAGCTGGACGAATAGCTGTGGTGGATGGAGAGCAAACGGGAAGGTTAAGTGATGAGAGAATTTAGATTAAAGGACAACCAACGTCTCCGGACAAGTTGTGTCCATAATTTGTAAAATGGCTTCAAATGATATCTACAATTTTCCAGATCGCTTCATCTTCATTCGGGTTGCGAGGGTGCTGGAGCCTAACCCAGCCATCTTTGGGCACTAGGTAGAGGTGAGGACACCCTGAATTGGTTACCAGGCAATCAGGTCACACTGAGACAAACAACCATCCGCACTCATACTCCCACATTCGAAAATGACAGGTTCATGGAACTGTCTAAATCAGCGGTGTCAAACTCTGGTCCTCGAGAGCCGCCGTCCTACATGTTTTCCAAGTTTCCCTGTTGAGACGTTCCTGATTCAAGGGAACGGGCTCATGTCATACTTCCACAGAGCTTGCTGATGATCTGATCATTAGAATCAGGTGTGTCATTGAGCCTGTTCCCTTGAATCAGGTGCGTTGCAACAGGGAGACTTGGAAAACATGTAGGACCGCGCCCCTTAAGGACCGGATTTTAACACACCTGGTCTAAATTGTCCTTCAGGTACGACTGTGACCACAAATGGCAACCAGTGTAGAGTGTGCACCCCCAGTTACTGCCTCAACACAGCTGGCATAGTCTCCAGCGTGCCCGCAAGCCGCGTGAGCATAATTCTTTTGACCTAATGGAAGATGTGTCAACCATTATATTTTTGTATTCACCAATATTCATTTTCCAACTGTATCAATTATCCAAATCAATTGTTAAGTCAGACTTCCTTTTGTAAAGCACAAACGTGGAAATATGCATATTTTGCTAAAAAAAAATAAGTATCGAAGTCTAGTTTTGTCAATGACCTTGTTTGTTAGAGTTCTAACGGGCAACAATGTAGCATATGTCACACTGCTACAGGATGTTGTGACCGGTCAAAAAGAGCAGCGGTGACGTCACGACCGCAGGTAGACTAACATGGTGGCACAATAAAGACGTTGACAAAGCAACTCATCTCCTCTCATTCCTCCGGACACAACAAACAAGTGTGCTCAAAGCATGCACGGTCTTGTGATATTACCTTCATACCCGCTCAGAAATAGCGATTGTGATTTGTTTGGTTTTTACCTTAATCTTTTTCCCCCTCAAAAGTATGGGTTGAAAATCCACAAGCCTCATGTGCACACAGTTTCAAACAGATTCATAAATAAGTAAAAATATGCATCTGCTCTTGCCCACTGCAGTCTTGATATCAAGATCCGCCCTGCTGATTCTAGTGCAGGGTTCAAACATTTGCGATAAAAAAATATACAGGGATCAAAGGAATACACAAAAAGGCCTGATGCATGTACAGTAAGTACACAGTTGGGAACCCAGCAAAACAATTTCAGATGTTCATCTCTCCGGTGATTTAACCTCTTTGCAGTTTTACATGTTTTGCTTCAACTTCAAAAATCGTATAATTCAAGAAAAGTCCTTATTCATTGCAGGATGTTGTTCAGAAGACCAAAGTTTAAGGAGATGAGAAGGGGGAGTCGTGATTTTTTTGTGTTGTTTTTTGTGTGGTTTTTTTGCGTGAATTGAACGGAAAAATGAAGGAACAAAGTGAGACAAATGAATCAAAAGCAATATCCTCTGTCTGAGGGTGTGTTCCACAAGAAACCAGCAACAAGGGGAGAGCAGAAGGATAAAAGAGGAAAAAAAGTATTGTATAAAAAAGGATTGTGAGAATATACGAGGGACCTTGTACAAAAACAATGAAAACACAGCAAGCAAACCACAGGCCGGGGTCACAGACTGAATGCTGGAGAGTTGCACCAGAGCCAGCGGCTATACAAGAATATCACAATCTGTTTTTAATATACCCCGCCCAGCTCACAGATCTCGAAACAGACACAACAAAAAGAGGCCTCCAAACATACACGCAAATAACATCCGCACACACCCTTAGTCGTCCACATAAACTGGTAAGCCCCCTTGCAGATGATATTCTTGTTTGGTCGAGCTCAGAGGGTGGGAATGGGTAAATTCCACAATGACAGCCTCAGGGGAATAACAAAGTACACCAACATATACACTAAAAACTCCCCACACTACACTTGCGATTGCTCAGGTTCACAGAGGGAGAAGAATGAGAGGTAAACCTTGAATGCAGCGCCTACATTTAATATTGATTCATGTTTACCAGTGATTTGCATTCATTGTTTTTCCCCCCACTTGAGTTCCTGCGATCACAAGATAGTGGAGTTGGATTGGGTAACAGCTTGTTTTCAATCAGGACATTTATGAGAGGTAGAATCATTTATAGGCCCGGCGTCCCAGGCGGATGACAGATCCCTTGGAAACACAAATTATCATGTTGACTCGCAACAAACACTGTGTAATTACATCATGGCCTGTCAAGAGGCATTAAGGAATCTTCTCCCTATCACTAAAGTAATGAGACGCTAATGCAGCTCCATATGACACAGTAATTGGTAGTTTAAAGATTTGACCAAATACGCTGCCATGGAATAATTATAAAATATTTCCATTTTATAGGTTAGGATATTAAAAGGATTTCAAGCATGCCGGCTCTATTTCAATAAAAGGTTCAGTAATAGATTCACTATCAGGAACAAATGTGTCTGTGGCCCGCTGTTCCATCTCCTGTATTCCCTGTGTATCAGACCTGCATTCCATTTCATTTATACATTTCTATTCTTAGTTTGCCAACAACATTGTTCTCACGTGAAAGGTCTATTTGAAAGGTCTATTGAGCAGGTCAGTGAATGCAAAAGAGGAAAAAGAAATGGGATATTCACAGTGCTTGTGTTCGCCCTCCATTTATCCACGAGGCATCGGTGTCTGCAAAAAATATCTTCAGGAAGAGACCGCAAAGGACTGTTTGCCTTCCCAGTGTGAGGTGTGAGAGAAATTGGGAGGTATTAATGGTATTGCCCCCTTACATCACAACCCCCAGCCCTCCAACCTTAAATCTGCAGGGAATAAAGAGTGCTGGTAAACCAAACTGGAAGACAAATGGTTTTCTTCAATAGAAAAGCGCAGCAATAAACCCCCACTGAATGCAGTGGAGACAGGGTGAAGCAAAACAGGTGACGTTTCCACAAAAGGCGGAAACCATTTATTACCTCTCAGTAGAGATGTTGAACTCCAGATTGAAGGCCAGCCTGATGGACAAGTGAGCGTATGGAATGACGCATCCACACTGAAAGCACGTGCAATATTCCTATTTGTCAAAAGCAAGTGTTTTTATATACATGTATTTGGTAAGGAAAAAAAAAGGCTTTCTGACTTCACCCCCACTAAGTACATGTTCGTGGAAGATTGTTTCGGAAGCAGGCATGACCAAAACATGTCACTCATTGCCCTATAAGCCCACCTGTCTGCTGCATACAGTGGAGCATCCTCATATGATTATTTAGATATGGGTCACACAAAAAAAAAACTTAAAGGAAAACCGACATCTCCAGACAAGTTGTGTCCATAATTTGTAAAATGGCTTCAAATGACTTCTACTGAGCGTATTTTACAAAGATTCCACCGCATATAGCTATCTTTTACGTTTTAAGACTTGCACTGAATATTCCGGAAGTCTTGTTTTTGAGTTGGTGAGGAGTCCTCATCCTACGTCACTGAAGGAACGCCCCTGACCGAAAAAAGGACACATTGTAGCAGTCCTTCCATCACGTCAATGCATTTTGCTATACTTGTTTGGTCTGCAAACTTCGTGTTGCACCAAATAGAGGCAGAAGAGGGTGACAAAGCTCCGTGTAAGGAATTAATCAGCCTGTGGAAATGGGCTGATTAATCAAGTGGACACTGCCAATGTCATATGTTGTCAGAAAAGCTTATCACTTCACATTTTTACTCAATTTTACATTGCAAAAAAGTACAACATAACTTAATAACCTCCTCATCATACAATGTAAATTTGTGTCCAAGCATGATAAAACAAATGTTGGTTAAGTTGCAGATGCGCGTAAACAGGCGCACGCGAAAAAGGGTTTTTGTGCTTTGCGCTGTTGTGGGTGTGAAGATCTATATCTACAGTATCAGGAATCCACTTGCAAACAAAATAGTCTTCTCTAGGCGGATGAGCATGCAGTAATCCAGGCATGATCAGAATAGTGTCACTGTGCTTGGTTGGCATAGAATCAAAAACAGAAGTCTTATTAAATGATCTGGTGATAACCAATGGTGCCTTCAATATGTACGCAGAACCCATTTATTGAAACACACCCTGGATCGTAGAAATTCCCCATGTGCCAATTATGACCAACATGTATATTTTATTTACCCTCACTATCCCAGGACGCACATTTGCTAATATCAGCATTTATATTGTAATGTAGCATATAATGGATTACTTCTGCACATTAACGGGCAAAGTGGCTTTTGTCAGAATGCTGGCGGTGGACGGTGAAGTGAGGTTACATTAAAATCTTGCAAGAAGCTTGATAACAGAACATTTCAATGTATCTGCATTTCTAAGTAAATCCAAAGAAAAATGCTCCAACACAAATGCATGTTTCTGGTTTGCAAATAGGTTACAAGAAGACATGCATAATCTCATTTTGACATAACAGAAGTCCAATGATATTTTTAGAATACAAATAAACACATAGAAGCTAGAACAGGGATGGGCAAACTTTTTGACTCGGCATTGGGTTCTAAAATTTGACAGAGGGGCCGGGCCAGGAGCATTTGGAGGGAGTGTTTGGGCCGGAAATACTAAACCTAAAGCATTAAAGGACAACCGACGCCTCCGGACAAGTTATGTCCATAATTTATAAAATCACTTCAAATGACTTCGACTGAGCGTATTTTACAAAGATTCCACAGCATATAGCTATACTTTACGTTTTAAGACTTGCGCTGAATATTCTTGAAGTCTTGTTTTCAAGTTGATGACGATCCCCCATGTGACGTCACGTTTAGACCGCCCCTGACCGAGAAAGCGACACACAATGCATTTTGGGTACTTTGTTTGGTCTGAAAACTTCCTGTTGATCCGTGTTGATGGCAAAATTAGAAGGAAAACACATAAATAACGCCATGGTGAATCGTTGTGTGTTGCACCAAGACAACTATTTGATATTCGCTGACACAAATTCCCAGCTGACAAATCGGCCCATTTCCAACGGAGCTTGGACGCAATCTTCTGCATTTTCTGGGTGCTACATTGCTGTCATTGACGGCTCGAATTGATATGGGAGGACTCCTTGAATCAATTGCAAACATTAATGCTTTCCTCTTCAGAACTATTTGAATCATATTCATAACTGGATGAGTAACAAGAAAACATCTTCTCCGAATCTGAAGCCATTGTTTTGATTCTCGAGCAAGGCAAGACGTCTCGGCGTGACGTCACAAACAAGGGGGTGGGACCTTCTGAGACTGGCCATTTCCGGATTAATTTTGAAGTCATTTTTATTGGTGTTTTTCATTTAACTAAAAATATCAGCCTGCCCGATTTGGGTATTTTAGATGCTATAAAACGTTTTTCTGATGTCAGTGGGAAACAAAAAAAATGGTGCCGGTAGTAGTATGTACAAACCTCATAGCACAGTAAGAACACTACAACCCAATTTATTAACTGTCTTTCAAATGTGAAAAATATCCCTGATCAGTTAATAAATTTGTCTCAAGGAATATGGCGTTTACATACTATTTCGCAGATACTTGGAGGAGGAAATGGAAATAGATTAAAATAACATATGCACTGTGATTTATCAAGATTGGTCTATTTTTAATACGTTTTCATTGAAGGGGCAAAGTTAAAGAAATCAACATTTATTGAAAAATGGAATCACTTTCAACATTCAAAACATATTATTACACAACGAAATATTCAAGCTCAATAATACCTACTTTAAATTTCGCCAAATCATAGATGGTTTGTCCTGACCGCACGCTCAACAAACTCTCCACTGACGCCCTCGCCTTCACGCGCAAACACAGACACAGACATAGGCTACCTGCAGTTGAAATTTGCATACTTGGCACGGCAGCCAATCAGAAGCCTGCTTCTTTCTTCTGAACTTTATCAAGCGTTATAAAGTCGTGCAATTGCATGTCATTTTCCAAAATAGATGCACAGAACCTCAGCCCAGAAGAAAGATTCAAAAGACGCTAACAACATATGTGACGCTACAAAACGTAAATTTATATCAAACCGTGACTGTAAAGTGTACGTGTGACTTATGAAAGGGCCTTAGTGGCTCTTAGGAAGCAATCCAAACGTTGCATTGTGAACCACAATGACAATCAACTACTGCAGCAAAATCTACAGCCATGCACATTTACCGTAAATTAAGCAAGGTAGCATTTGTAGTAGGTACATTCTTCATTTAAAAGGAACTTTGTGACAATGTTTTTTTTAATGTGATTAGTTGTCTCATTGTGCTTCAAGTTGTGAAAAATGGGGCAGGCAACTCTTCAGTTATCTGCCCTGTTGCCCGCTAAGTTTTTGTCAAGAGTTTCAGACACTGTTTTTACTATAATTTGGGCAAATTCGGCGGGCCGGATTAAAAAGCTTAACGGGCCGTACGTGGCCCGCGGGCCATGTATGAGCTAGAATAAGGGTCAGGGCCCTTGTTCTAGCTTCTATGTCTTCAGGGTGATGTCGGGTTAAAATGGAATATGGAAAGTTGGTATGAGTGAGTTATTAAAACCATTAGCTTATAGGCTGAGTAGATGCGGATGAACTTGTATTATCATCAACGTCTCTTCCCTGGAAATCGACTCTCACCGTCATATCACAGCGCTTAGGACCGGTCGTGAACCCTCCTCCTCTGCAGTGCCAGCTAACCCTCAAATGGCTGACAGAAAGCTAGACACACACATACACAAGAGTGTGCATGCACTCATTCATACATCCAGCCAATACCCTTCCTTGCCTATGCACTCGCCCAAATCAGAGATCAAAGGCTGGATTTGTAACACTAATGGCTGCAGCGCTGAGCCAGGAGAAGGGCATGTGAGAGGAGAACCATGGCGAAACAGACAAAACCATTGAGTCCAACTAACACAGATGCAAGAACCAAGAAAGTGTTTCTATTTACCACACACCAGTGCTGCATTTTGCCTGCATACAATGGCAAGTTAAAATAAGTGTGTGTGTGTGTGTGTGTGTGTGTGTGTGTGTGTGTGTGTGTGTGTGTGTGTGTGTGTGTGTGTGTGTGTGCGTGCGTGTGTGTGTGTGTGTGTGTGTGTGTGTGTGTGTGTGTGTGTGTGTGTGTGTGTGTGTGTGTAGGGGGTTGCGAGCTGGGGGTTGGGGGACGGCACAGAATATAGTGGGTGTCATCTACGAAACACCTTGACAAATGCCACACAGAGGCTTTCACACTTTAACTTTCATTGCATACACTTTTAGTTTTTGACTAAGTGTTGAGAAACACATCCACAGATGGTGAGTATCTCTCACTCATCACTGTGTGGGATTGATGGTGTTGAAACAGACCTTTCTCTTTGTCTCGCACATGGCACAAGTAATGCTGTTATTCCCACAGTGCACTGAGAGGCCATTGAGATAAATGGCATGCATACAAGAAAGGGGAAGAAAAGAATAATAGGACACAAAATGTGTCTTTGCCTTCGAATAAGAAGACACAAATATAAACTGTTCACTTTGCCAGTTTTCTTTATCCACACATTTACAATCCTTCAAGCTTGTCAGAAGTGTTCAGTCACTCCCACTCATTACCTTGAAATCCTTTCTGTCACCCACCCCCTCTGAAAGAAACAAACCCTTTGTTTTAATCATTTGCTAATCATAGAAGCATTGAAGAGCATATTTCATAGCTTCACTTTGAATTCCACAGCATTGATACTGAATTCCAAATATTATTGTTTCCATTCTTGGCTTTCTGTTTCCAAATCACCTAATTAGGAGCCATTTTGATGGCAAGCAACTGCTTGCTGGAGTGATGTGAAAGGAAAAGTAGCTTTTGCATACATTAGTGATGGAACAAGGCCAAAATACTCGAATGCTCCTGGTGACACCAACAGGGTGACTTCATTATCATGACAACAAACAAGCAAAATGAGCAGAAATAAGTGTCACAGCAGCAAAAATGTGCTGGTACTACGAGCACATTTTGCTACCAGCCTGGTAGCTGGTTAAATCCACCCCATAATGCCAATACTTTTTTCAATGTGTTAATAAAGACAGTTGGTAGTTTCAAATTGCAATTTAATGGTTTTACTTCTTTTTACAGAGAAGAACGAGGATCAGCATGCAAATTTCACCCAACCGCCCCTGACACAAACACACTTGCATGCTTGTCATGGATTTAGCTGAAGCTTCTTCATAGCCCTAAGAGCGACAATTGGATTTGGATTTGGATTGGAATTGCCTTTGTTAGTCTCACAGTGGAGAAATTTACATTGATCAGCAGCAAAGTGATAAAAGGAATGAAAGTAGAAAAACAAAATACAGGAGCTGCTGGAAAGGCAGCCACTCTTGCGGCACTGTCTTGAAGTCAAAATAATAATAAAAAAAAAACTAAATAAATGTAATATGACAGCACAAAGACAATGACAAAACAAAGACATAGAGAGTCAGTCCTTCTTAAGCACTTTCTGTACCCTCTTTGTTACATGAAGCAGTTCTAGATGAAAGAGGAGAGGATCAAAGCGTCTTTCCACCAGTGGATCAGGGACATCATGGTGGAACGTGCACGTCGACTACAAGCTAAATGTTGAAAGCAAACACGCAGCTGTAGCATCCATTGACGAAAAGAGATTGTCTCACATCTCCTCTCCCACCTAAATCTGCTTCAATTCTAAGCCGCAACAGTTCCACATACGCATCGGCGCTCTCCGCTGACGCTAATTTCTTCTTATTGTGGGCTCCTAAATCCATGCATCCATCCAGCCGCAGACTGTCCAACAGCACCGACCTTTCCGCTGAACAAAGCGGGGCTGTGAAGATGCTTCCCATTAGAGGCGCAATAAAGCACAATGGCCCCAGAGCTGTCCAGCGATGGCAGTCGAATGGCACCGGCATTCCTCCCATTCAAAAACAGTACTGGCATATTCATGCTGCCAAAAAGGCGCAATTGCTCAGCACAGTCTCCTCCTTGATGAATGTCGTGGTCAAAAATGCTGAAAAACAATCCGTATCCATTCCACACGACGCACAACAACACAAAGTGACAAAATAAAACACAAAACAAGACAAAAACAACAAAAAAGCAAGGCTCATGAGAGCACTTGCTGACGGCTGCCTATTCGGGCGCCATCTTGGACTTCACGATGAGGAAGAATAAAGAGGGATGAGGGCCAAAGCCAGAGCTCTTTGTCAAGTGACAAAATCTTTACAACACGACAATAGCTATCAATCATTCTCCAAGCCTGTCGGATTATCTCAATGGCTCCATGGCAGAATTGGTTTGTGGAGCGAAGATGTGTTTTTGAATAGTAGTGTAGGTTTGAGTGGGTCTACATGGCTATGAGCTGCTCTGGTAGTATCAGTAGATCACAATCTTTCTGCTTATATGCAAAACAATTCTGATAGGAAGACAGGAAACTTCACTTAATAATAATACATTACATTGTAAGCGCCTTTCAAAGCTCTCTAGGACACTTTACAGTCACGGACAAGCACAGGTACTATAGTTATGCTAATGAACCACTTCATTTTGCATGCAATTTCTAATTTTTTGCAGATTAATCCCAAAGATCGGAAGCACAGGTTTGATAAAGCAATAGGAATACCACAGTGCAATGAATGAACAATATATTTTATTTATTGATCAACAGGATTCATTTATCATTGTTACATATTTATCATTGTTTCTTTTTTTTTTTTCACATTCCAGCCAACAGTTGCAAAATAGCAGGCCCTTGAGAACAATGCTGTGTTTCAACTGAATGCTGAACAAGTCCTCAAATACGTACTGTAATTCGGGTTTCTCCCAGTCATGTGTCTCAGAAAAACAGATGACCAGACTTTTTTTTACAGATTCCTATTGGGCCCATTTTAGTGACGTGCGGTGAGGTTCATGGCTGGTGAGGAACTGACGTCATCATAGTCAGATTGACAAACATATGAACTCTACAGAGTAGTTTATTCACCATTTGATTGGCTACAGTTAACATATTTTGTTTAAAATTTCATGTCAGCATTCTTTATATATACAAACTGTAGAATAGAAAAAATAATTAAAAAAAACGTTTTTATCGTGTTACCTTTACTTGTAAATGAAGTCCATGCGCCGCTCCTTCTGAAGAAAGGCATCGATAACTTCTTTGTAGAAGCCTTCCTTATCTTTCTTCAGTTTTAAAAGTCTCTCTGTCTCAACGGAGATCACTGCCAGTGAAGAAAGTCGTCCTTGATCAGTCCTGTTCCGACTGTATGTTTTCAGTGCTGAGAATGACAATCTCGTCTACTTCTACAGCAACAAATGGGGCTACACCGATCTCCTTTTTAATGTCATTTCTAATGACATCACACACTGCTTCAATTAAATCGTTCTGTATTCTGTTTCACAGGCTAGAAAATACAGTGGATGTCCCAAAATGACTCGCTAGCCTGTCATCTTTCTCAGCGAAAGCATGTAATGGTTCAACATAGTTGCCACGATTAGCAGAGCCTTTACTTTCATCATTTCCACGAAATGCCAGCTGTTGTTTGGCAAGGAAGCAGGTGGCATTGATGAGATCTTTTAAAATCTCCCGGTTCTCCTTTACCTTAGCATTGTGGATGCTGATGTTGAGTCTTCACTCATTTTTGATGAGGCTCCGTTGTAAAATTTTCAGGTCGCTATATCCCATTTGAGTCCAGACATTGTCACAAGTTGGGAACAGAAGGCAGGAAAAGCAGATAAGGCGGTTTCTTGCTGGACATCCACACAGCCAGCCTTTTCGTGTGTACCAGTCCGCCTGAAAAGAGCGAGTATTGTGTCCCGTTGTCTGAAGCAAACCTTTCAGCTCCGGTGTTGGTCTTCCTTTAATTATTACCTCCTGCTTCGATTGAAAGTCCAGTTTAGAAAATTATTTCAATTTAGATATGTAATCCTCCATTCTGAAAGTGAGGCCAAGCAACACGAAAAAATGACTGCAAGGTTGCACTTTACTTGCTAACTTTTTACTGTAGCTTTCTGTCTCTAATTCTATTATTATGCAGACGTGGAGTCGGAAGTATCTCTGGAATCACAAGCGCCCCCTGTCATGAGGCGGGTGTTTGCCTCACCTACGCACAGCGTTTTGATAAAAATAAAACAAAATAAACACTGTAGTACAGTGTTTATAATGTACAATGACTCTACATTATATACACCAGCTATAGCGAACGAAACCAATAATTCACAAGATTCAAAAAGGAGAGGAGTAGCAGTACCG
This sequence comes from Hippocampus bargibanti, assembly GCF_051943395.1. Taxonomy (NCBI): domain Eukaryota; kingdom Metazoa; phylum Chordata; class Actinopteri; order Syngnathiformes; family Syngnathidae; genus Hippocampus; species Hippocampus bargibanti. The sequence goes on from NC_142739.1 coordinate 5,174,950, forward strand.
TACATTGCAGGCGTTTCTGAAAAATTACAAAGAGTCCTTTGGCAACATAAAATACCTACTTATTTCAAACCGATAAACACATTAAGGCAAAAATTAGTGCATCCAAAAGATAGGCTACCAAATGAAAAACAAAGTAATGTAGTTTATTCAATACATTGTAAGAATGAAAATTGTAAAGAGCAGTACATTGGGGAGACTCAACAAATTCTCAAAAAAAGACTTTATCAACATCGCAGGGATAATACTAGTGGGCCTCAATCGGCAGTACATTTGCACCTAAAAGCTAGCAACCACTCATTTGACGACAATGAGGTTAAAATCTTAGCGAAAGAACATAGATGGTTTGAAAGGGGGAGTAAAAGAAGCGATTCTTATAAAACAACAAAATCCTTCATTAAACCGGTCTGGTGGGGTGAGGTTCAATTTGGATCGTTCATACAATAGCCTGCTTAGGCAAAACAGGTTAGGCAACTTTCGCAATGCTGATGAGGGTCGTTATGCTGATGAGGTGTTACCGGGGGGAGTGGGGGTAATAGGCCAGTCGTTAGTCAGGAATGTAGGAACAATCAGTGGGGCCACAGGGAGGGGTCCCTTGCCCCCCCCCCCAACCTGAAAGTAGGGACCTATCATAGCTGTGTCCGGCGCCACCATGTCTGGACATTAGGGATATATAAATGGGGCCGATACGACCAGTCAGACTTTAGTTCGCTGACGAAGCCTCTTGGATAGGAGGCGAAACGTCCGAAACCTTCACTTTTGTACAGATGACGGCTGAAGAAACCTTCTCATCGATGGACCACTCCTGTACGACTGAGAGCTTACACAGACGTACACCAGCTAAACTGTAGAAATTTAGTTCATATACTAAACGTGTTTGAACGCTTTAATAGCGATATGCAGAAGGACAGCAATGCGGTCTCACTGCAGAGCAAGCCAGCACAGTAAGCATAGTGATTGCGCAATCCATGGTGAGGCTCAGCCGGCTGCTGCCTCACCGCTCGTCTCTACTTAGTATTTGAACGGTAAATGTGAAAATTCAGCGATTTTTAAAAAAATCCTAAAACGGTGAAGTTAAATGGACAAGAACTTTAAAGTACAAATCACTAAATACACATAACTGTTTAATTTATTTTTTCATTTGATATTTCCATGACGGCTTTCCATGATGACAGGTGAGGCACTGCCTCACCTGCCTCCCCTGACTGCACGTCACTGGCCCATTTGCATTACAAATTGTTGCTACCGACTTCAACAACATGGCGACGTCCTGAAATAATGCTTGCTCGTCAAAGGCGTCAAATCACGACGTGATCACACTGACACCAGTATTGTACGCTGCCTGCCGCCAGCTTTTGACGGCATCTCCAGCGCTCGAAAGTGCTCGGTATATAGGCTGTCAACTGTGCTGTCGGATATTTTTTATCAGCTGTAAACATGAATGACTGCACACTTTTATGCCAACAGTCTGTTCACAGTTGTTCAAACTGATCACTTTTTAACAAACCAGGCGAACTCAGGTGAGTTGTTTTAGCAGGCAGAATTGAATTGAATACCCAATTATTTGGTAGAATTTTCAGAAGGATATCAGAATACCAATACATTTAACAGCTGACTACTAAGGATTGTATAAAACTTTAATCACTTTCATCACTTTGCTGCTGTGATATGTAAATTTCTCCACTGCAGACAAATAAAGGCAAATCCAATCCAATCCAGTCCAAAACTGTCACGAGCGAGTTGACAGGTGGGAGTGGCCTCTGCGCCCGACGTCCGCCAGCTGCTGTCAATTACCTCGTCACTGACATTTGGACATTTAAACCCGACACTGGCACTCACCCAGCGTCGGAAGATACTATGCCTCGCGGCTCGCCCGCGACTTGAACTGCTATCGGTACGAGAGTTGCTTCGCCCGGGGTATTTATTAGCCACGATCGCTTCGGTTTGTACGATCGCTATCGTCTGCTGTTTTGCACCATCGTGTGCCTTTTTATTTTTTCACCGAGCTAGTGAGGTTGGGCGGATTGCCCCGGCTCACCCACTAGCTTCGCTCTGTTTTGTCACTTGTTGTTCAACTAGTTTTTTTTTTTTCCGAGTCCGCGTTACCTCGGACCCGCGCCTTTTAATAAATCACTTAATAAATAAATCACTATTAACGTTCCGACTCGTCAGCTGCCACTGTCGCCTTCTGAACGTGACATATGATTGCAAATACGTTTTTGACTTGATTTCCCCATTAATGACTTTGGGAAAAGACAACTTTGTAAACAAGTAGCTTAGCAAAGTTCAATGCTGAGTTGCTGATAGTTAAGGGCAATGAGCTTTTCTCAACCTCTGATGCATGCATAAATATGTGAGCAACTTGCAACATGTTAACATGTTCACTGTGGTTCAATTACCCAAAAATCTGTGATTTTCAGTTTCGCTCTTCAAAATGTTCTAAGAAGAAGTGGCTCAAATGACCTATCTGTCATTTATCTATAATTAACTGCATGGTGAGAGCACATCCCTCTCATAGTTATAAGATGATGATTCAAATGTAGGAGTACAGTCGGAGTAGTTTTCCAATATCTTTCTTTTGTGATTACTGTTTACCAGCAAGATTTCAAAAATATGCTTTGGGGGTTAATTTAATAATAATAATAATAATAATAATAATAATAATAATAATAATAATAATAATAATAATAATACATTATATTTTAAGCACCTTTCAAAGCTCTCAACGACGCTTTACAGTCACAGATAAGCATAGGTACTATAATAAATAAAATACAATCACAAAATAGAATACAATAAATCAAATACAATTATAAAGAGAAACAATATAAAGAGCTACACAGAAAATGCAATTTTAAATACGTGGGATTTGAAGACAGGAAGACTTAAAATTTTCTCTTGGTGTGAATATAACTGAATGATCACCCTGTAAATAGCTGGTGGCCAGTTCAAATTGAACTCTCACATAAAAATAACTTGTGTAGCCTCCATCATGCTCGTGATCCCAAAAAGGACTACAGTAAAGTCTCGTTATATCGATATTCTCGGGAGTCAGAAAAAATGTCGATATAACCGTACTGTCGATATATCCCCTCTGCGCCGAACTGCATTAAAGGGGGGGCAACACGTAAACGGGGTATCTTTGATATGGCATGTCATTTTATCATTGGGTTCATGGATTGCGTATCTAACATGCTTTTTGCACAGTAGCAAAGTGATAAAATAGAAACCTCTTTACACTTTTTAATGACTATTTCCTTTCAAAAATGCAACCAATGCAAAATCCTCACGTTCTATTCACACGAAACCACAAAAAATACCGATTGTTGCAAGCGATAAAGATATCTGAATGCTACACAATTAAATACATTAACATGCACATATGAACCTGAAAAACAATAATTCTTCAGCAATTACAAAGACCTCTAATTTGGTGTAGCACAACCTGTGCTGAGGCACGTTAAAACCGGATATTGGTAACCGCACAAAAGGGCAAAAGTGAGTGTATTTAAACAAAAAAAGTGGTTTATGCCATTATAGGTGTGGACACGGCTGCCCATCAAGGATGCTCTTTCAAGATAGAGAGCGATGACCGGAGCATTATCACTGCTCTTGGCCAGTGTGGCTACAGACAACATATCCAGATAATGTCTTGTGATTTTGCAATTGTCCACAGACATCATTGGGGTTAGAAACCACAACCCCCAATGACTTGTGTGGGAATAACTGCAGTGGTATAAACTATAGCATAATAATTATAATTATAATTATAATTATAATTATAATTATAATTATAGTAATAATAATAATAATAATAATGATAATGATGATGATGATGATGATGATGAAGAACAAGAAGGAGGAGGAGAAGGAGGAGAAGAAAAATACTGTTAACAATAATGTGCTCGATTAATTCATTTTTACAGTGACGTCAAAGGGTTTGACGCAAAGGATGACATCCACAGATATGTCATAGTTTCGGCTCCATCTTCGCCGCGGCCCTAGTGAGGATAAATTGGTATGGAAAATTAATGAATTATAGAAGGTAGGCACTTAAAAAAATTCCTAAGTGAATTCCATACAAATTTTAATTCAGATGATTCTTTGTTTTGCTACTTTTTTTGCTTGCTTTTTCCTTATTGCATGTTTGCGTGTTTGAACAGACATGTCAACGATCGTATCAATCCCCACATTGAAATGTCAAAACACAAGTTGCAAAAGAGGGAATACCATTTCACCATGCAATATTTTGTGAATGTCTCACAAGGCCTGACAAGACCGTGAAGCGAAGTGAAAAATAAACTTGTGCATAAAATAAAAATGTCTTTACACTTTTTAATGACTATTTCCTTTCAAAAATGCAACCAATGCAAAATCCTCACGTTCTATTCACACGAAACCACGAAAAATACAGATTGTTGCAAGCAATAAAGATATCTGAATGCTACACAATTAAATACATGGATGAAAACCCAAAACAGCAACGTTTACATTTCTTATGTTGATGAAGTATTCTGCTGCACGTCACGTCAAACTCTTTCGCGATGAAGGATTTGCTTGTTGGATTGTCCTCCACAGCCACGATTGCCTTGTACGTTGTTCGGATCTCACAATTCTTACGTTTCCCGATGGTTGAAATTGATGTCATTGTGAATGTGTGTGTATGTGGGACGGAAAATCTATGATTGAGTGGATATTGTTGTCACTCTAACAATACAATAAAGCTGACTTTGACTAAACTTCAGTTCTTCTGGGCTGAGGCTCGCTAAGAAACTTGAGCTCAGTCTGTTTTCTAAAACACTTATAGCAAGATTCAAATACAGGCCCAGTGGCCAGCCAGTTATCCCTTTTTTGTATTATCTTATTCCCCAAATGAATTTGTATAAAGAAGGAACATTGGTGATTTTGAGTGAGCATTTCAGTTAATGGGCAAGAAGGCACAATGGCAATGACCCCGAGATACATCTCATTTAGGTCAAGGTTCAGGATGAGCACAATGTAAAATAATGCAACTGGATGGAGACCGAGAGAAGGGGAGGCTTCTGGCAAAAATCAATGTTTGGCCGGTGGTTGTTCTCCTTCTCAATCAGCCACCATGACAGCTGCTCCAGATGGCCACTGGGCAAGATGGCTGTCAGGCCATCAGTATCATCATTACCCATAAGGCACTGCCCAGTCAAAAGGTCAAGTTCTAGCTCTAGCAGATTTGTCAGCCTGAAAAAAATGGGAAGTAACACATATTCTGTAAAATACTACGCATAACATCTACATTATATGAATTTATGTCTGCTTTAAAATAAGGAGCGAGATGGCAGCAGAAATCAAACACAGTAAGGCAGCAAAAAACACAGAAAGCAATTCCTTGTTCAGTTTTTTTATTGGAATTATTCGAAGAGGGTCATATCCTGAAGTCTAACAAAGAGGACATCAAGCCAGATCATACATTTGTATAACATAATAAGGTCATTGTTTCTTTGTTTAATTTCTATTACATATTTTTGTATGTATATAGCCATTGATATTATGTTGATTGACATAAATAGTACACACACGATTATGTTAACAGAGTTAGGTTAACTTGTGGGTCACATAGCCAGATTATGTGGTATCCTGTTTTCACAATCCACATGAGGACTGTAAACATGTTATCTATCATATTTTGATCCATTTATTTTATTGAATAAACCTGGAGTACACTGATGTAATAGTCATTGATAAGGCATATATGTTATAACATTTCACCTTTAAGCATTATACTTTTGGGTCTCAAAATTCTTGAGAATGAATATCGGTCAAAATAGAAAAATGTATTCCCATGATGAATGTTTGAGGAACCTTTGAGCATAAATTAGTGACATTGGGTAATCAGACGGAAGCGAAAAATGTTTTCTGTTAATTTCTGAAATACTTTGGCATGTATTTGATCGTACATTTGCTGCATCAGAAAAGTGGGGAAGGCTAAAACAATCAGGAAACATGAAGTCTCTACAATTAAAGAAGATACAACAATTACACTGTACAGTATTGGTTAATAAACCCCAGATAGGCTTCTCATGATTCTAATTGGATTACTTCAGTGATAGACGTATGTCAATTATGGTTTACGGCAGTTTCTGAAGCTCATGACTAAAAGTTACCGGACACCAGAGCAGACAAGTCTGAAAAGTTGCCTGCCAAGCCATAAAGTTGCCTGCCCCATTTGTCACAACTTGAAACACAATAAGATTACTAATCACAAAAAAAACATTGTTGCAAACAATGTTCCCTCTGATTTTTCATGTGTCTGAGCAGACACACAAGCTCCCTGAGCACACTGAGGACCACTGTGAGCAACAATAGATGTGTACGCAGTGGTCACACACCAGTTTCACACCAGTATCACTGGTGTGATTTACAGTATCGTTCTGTAAATTGTACGCCCGACGTAAAAGTTGCATGCCCCAGGCGTCCGGGCAGACGTTATTTCAGACGCTGGTTTACGCCAACATTGAATAATGAAAGCCTGCCAACATGTACAACGGTCAGAGATCTTGTTGCTTCTTCATTAAAACATTTTCTTTCATGTTGGTGTCGCAGGGGCAGAAGCAGTTGTTTTGTTTGAACTTCTCTTAGTCATCTCACACTGGGGAGCTCGGACACAAAAAACTCAGGCAGACGGACAAGCCTTCAAGGAACAATCATCTGATGGTGTGCATGGCCGGTGGCATCTTTCTGACCCTTTGAAGAGGTGGGCAACCCTGTGACCTCCACAGATACATTGCTTATCAATCTGATGCTGCTGGGTCACCATGGGGCCAGTGGGTCATACAGGGGACTTTCGAATGACATGTATGTGCCTTACTGATAATGTTGCTGAGGTGAGATGAGATGAGAAAATACACTTAAAGTATTTGAACCTGTTCTCATCTGTCTGGCAAGAACATGTCACAAAGAGGGTACAGAAAATGCTGAAGAATGAATGACTCTCTGTCTTTGTGTTGTCATATTATTTATTTATTTGTTACTTTATGTTACTTCCGAGGTGAATGAACGCTGGCGAGTATGACTGCCGCTGCTTACCAGCAGAGAATAATATCCTGTGACTGCAAAGTGTCCTTGAGAGTTTTGAAAGGTGCTTATAAATGAAATGTATTATTATTAATATTATTATTATAAAATGAATATACAGTGGTTTTTCTGACTGTACATAATTAAAGCCTCTTAGCAGTCAGGCATTGCCAAGAATGAAATTGAGGAATATTTCTATCGTTCAGTATTACATTTATATAATTGTCATTTATTTGTTTTCATGCGAAGATAAAAAAAAAACACATTGAAGGCTTTTGGTAGGTGTTCACCTTGGAGCTTTCTAAACACAAGACTGAATGACAATAGTTTTTCACATGCGAATGAAAGACCCAAATTGCTTAGACGTAATTGCGAAAGTGAGTTGTGAAAACACCTGCGAATGTATTACTATCCTTATGTTTAAAGGAAAATGTGTTTTGAAAAGTCCAGAAGACAATGTTGCACATGGAATACATACTAATGCAAACAAAGGGAACAGGAACAGTATGTCAATGCATTTCAGTCCACCCATTTCCTATACAGCAAGGGTGTCAAACTATTTTTTTGCCGCGGGCCACATTGGAGTTACGCTTTCCTCTCAGAGAACGTTATGAATTTGGGGAAGCCGTTTGGGGAAACTTTCATGCCCTCCACATATTATATGCAGAGCGGAAAACAAATTGATGAATGACGAGTTTTCAAATGTGAAGTCAAAAATAATGACTGTTTTTGTGGTTTACAATGGACAATTTTTAATTTTTGGTTCAGACTTTAGCAATCATCGTTGAATTTCACAAGTTTGATTTACTTTCGCGGGCCGAATAAATTGATGTGGTGGGACATCTGTTTCAAAGTCAGAAAGCTAAAACCTATCTTTTATCTTTTAATTTTAGAAAATCTGAACGCAGTCTCAAGACCTATCAAGACCGACAAATCTCCCAGACTTTCACAGTTTGTGATTTGAAACCGCGACAAAGATGAATGACCACAAGTCAGGCAAGTATAGGCTGTTATCCTGCAGCGACGCCACTCGAGAGCAGCGTGACTCAATCGTCGATAGTCCCCTGATCTCTGCTGTGCGTGCGTTAGCGCAAACACGCACGCGTGTCTTTTAGCTTCAACCAATCAGCGCTGACGCAATGGAAGTTAGAGTTCAAAAAGGTTTGATCTTGCAGACAACAGCACGACGCTCAAGGTCGGACGGACATGTATTTGTCATCTGTTAGTTTTTCTTTCATCTTTGTCCAAATATATATTTTTCTACAATAACTATTTTGTCCATGCCATCTTTTCTCATGCCACGAGGCTTTAGCTAATGTGATTATGACATCCATCTCTTTAACACCATCATTGACTTTCATGCATTTCTCAGTGTGTTACCTGACTGTTCAAAATGATAAGATATGATAAAAAGATGCACATATGAACCTGAAAAACAATAATTCTTCAGCAATTACAAAGACCTCTAATTTGCTGTAGCACAACCTGTGCTGAGGCACGTTAAAACCGGATGTTGGTAACCGCATAAAAGCGCAAAAGTGAGTGTATTTAAACAAAAAAGTGGTTTATGCCATTAAAGGTGTGGACACGGCTGCCCATCAAGGATGCTCTTTCAAGATAGAGAGCGATGACCGGAGCATTATCACTGCTCTTGGCCAGTGTGGCTACAGACAACATATCCAGATAATGTCTTGTGATTTTGCAATTGTCCACAGACATCATTGGGGTTAGAAACCACAACCCCCAATGACTTGTGTGGGAATAACTGCAGTGGTATAAACTATAGCATAATAATAATAATAATAATAATAATAATAATAATAATAATAATAATAATAATAATAATGATGATGATGATGACGATGATGATGATTATGATGATGATGATGAAGAACAAGAAGGAGGAGGAGAAGGAGAAGGAGGAGAAGAAAAATACTTTTAACAATAATGTGCTTGATTAATTAATTTTTACAGTGACGTCAAAGGGTTTGACGCAAAGGATGACATCCACAGATATGTCATAGTTTAGACTCCATCATCGCCGCGGCCCTAGTGAGGATACATTGGTATGGAAAATTAATGAAATCTAGAAGGTAGGCACTTAAAAAAATCCTAAGTCAATTCCATACAAATTTTAATTCAGATTTTAGTTTTTTTTGCCACTTTTTTGCTCGCTTTTTCCTTATTGCATGTTTGAACAGACATGTCAACGATCATATTATATTATATCAGAATCAGAATCAGAATCAGAATCAGAATCAGAATCATCTTTATTGCCAAGTATGTAGGACACACAAGGAATTTGTTTCCGGTAGAACACGCTGCACTAGTATCGTTGTCAAAAAAACTGCTAAGTGGCACTATACAGTTCCATTTTGGCTACTGTTGAAAGAGTTCAAAGAGTTAATGGCTTGGGGGAAGAAGCTGTTTAAATGTCTGCTGGATTTGGTGCGCATGGATCGGTAGCGCCTGCCTGAGGGGAGTAGCTGGAAAAGGTGGTGGGCAGGGTGCGGAGGGTCCAGTAGGATTTTCCGCGCCCTAGTTTGGATTCTTGCAGTGTGCAAGTCCTCGAGAGTGGGTAGGGCGGTGCCAATGATTTTTTACGCCGTCCTAACTGTCCGTTGAAGTCGGATTTTGTCCATTTTTGTGGCGGCCCCGAACCAAACGGTGATGGAAGAACACAGGATGGATTCGATGACAGCCGTGTAGAAATGTTGCAGCACCTCCTGTGGCAGGCCATGCTTCTTTAGCAGCCTCAGGAAGTACATTCTCTGTTGTATATATATATATATATATATATATATATATATATATATATATATATATATACAGTAAAGTCTCGTTATATCGATATTCAAGGGAGTCCGAAAAAACAGTGAAACAGAATCCTTTTCCAATCAAATCCAACTGTAATGATCTGTTGTTTGACTGTGAACAAGCACTGATACTTGAAAAGAGAACAGGCCACAATTAAAAAAAACACCTAAAGGCTATTAAACATGCTTCTCTTAGAAAGCTGAGAGAATCTACCTTGCCAGCAAGGAAAACAAGCGGCAAGCAGATGGATGGGCTGTGGTATTATTGTCCTCTTTGCAATGTTGGAATGGTGGGAGGGAGCATGTGTATTAAAATTGACGTCCTGAAGCACCATTCTCTACTTCTCTTTATCCAGCTCAACGGTTACCAATTTTCCTCTTTATTCGTAAAACTGCATTCCCCTTATTTGTCCCTTTTCTGCAGGATTTAATAATTTCCTAATTTAATCAACATGGACAGACACAATAACAAAAATATTAAGAACAGCAACAAGGCCATATATTTCATAAAGAAAATAGCATGCCTGAAAAGAGGAAGTGTGTGTGTGTGTGTGCGCGTGCATGTATGTGTGTATGTGTGTGTTAAGATTGATTCATGTTCTATGATTTTAAAGTATCGACTACATGTACGCTCAGTGTATGTTTCAAAACCGACCTGACCCACCCCAAATATCTGTGACAACATGACACTCATGTATACACTTGCAGAAATAGGTTTCTTTCTGTATTTTTTTGACGGGGGGGGGGGGGGGGCTTGGGGGTGATTGTCAAGCTCACCTCATCCCTCATCATAGTCCCCCAACCTCTTTTTCCTCTTTGCATAATCCCGCAGACAACTCCGTGACTGAAGCTTCTTTTTTACACAGACGACCCAACTTTCTGTAAATATTCCATGTGACCTATAACTCTCCCTATATACGTCTTGCCTGTCATTTTCATGCTAAATTATATGTAACGTGTTCTTATTATAAAGCATCATACGTTACATTGCTTTAAGTAGGAGTAAGGCTGTTCAATTTGAGGCTGTAATATTGACTGAAAGGATGGAAATATGTAATTGGTTTGACTCCATCAAATTCATTAATTCAGGTTATGTTTATATGGCTAATAAATGACAGGCTATAAAAATAAATGCTGTCATTTATTTTTTTGGGCATTATAATTTCTTCCTTTTTGTGTTGGATGCAAGCAAATTGTGCATTATAGTGCATGCACATGTGCTGAATATAATGTATAAAATCAGGACATAAAAGAATATAATACTGTGTCACGCTTTAATAGTTGGACCGGGAGGTGGGGGGTACATAAAAACGTTTGAATATTCTTTTATGCACCTCGGTGAGCTTAACATCATGGGGGGGTTTGTGTCTCCCGATCCACGTGCTTAGTAGCCTTGGGCTTTATGCACATGGTAGGGTCACCAATGTAAAACAGGTCCGAGGTAAGGGACAAGAAAAAGCATGGCTTAAATTTAAGTTTATGATATCTAAAATATATGAACCTTTGTTTTCAGTGCCCAGAGATGTGTCACTGGGACCCCTTCTCGAGCCAGATTTAGCCCAAAGACGCAACGTGGGTTTCCCTTCCAATAGGCTCATCACCGATGGTAGGGTTGGGTGCAAAGTGGTGGCAGACAACGGTGGGCAATGTGGATTCTCAGCTACAGGAACAGCTTGGAGTTCCCCACCCTTTTTGGAGTCTTTGGAGAGAGTGCTGTAGGGTGCTCATGCAGGAGACTCTCTTGTACTGCTGGTAGACTTCAATCCCCATGTGGCCAATGAGACATGGAAGCATGTGATTTGGGAGAAATTCTGATCTTGCCTCAGGAAATTGCGAGTTGTTGCAGAATACTTGAAAGACCGCATACACGACCACACCTCCCCAAAGAAAGTCTGGAAGGAGTCTGTGGACTCTGAAGTGGGCTCTCCTATCTCTGGGGTTACAGTCACTGAAATGGTTGAAAAGCTCCTCAGTGAAAAAAAAATGGGATGGATGATGAGGTTGCTTCACGGTATGCGGTACGAAACCCCTTGTCATGGGCTGCTTGGTCAATATAACACCACTGTCATAGTTTGGCTTGCATTGTCGGCAATAATCCGGAATCAGTTCCAATGAAGGTTGAACTTTGCCAAGGCTTTGTCAGCGATTCCGTTCATAACCTTTATGGACATATTTTCTAGGTGCGGGAGAGTCACGGATGGGGTCCAGTTTCCAGTTCGCAGCCAAGTGTGAAATGGTTAGTATGAAAATCAGCACCTCCGAATCAAAAACAACGGGCCTCAGTCGATAGGGTGCAGTGCCCTATATGGGTCATGGATGAGATATTGCCCCAAGTGGAGGAGCATCTTGGGGTATTGCTCATGAGTGAGGGCAGGGTGAAACAGTAGATTAACAGGCAGATCAGTGCAGCATCTGCTATAATTTGGACATCAAATTGAACTGTTGTGGTAAAGAAGGAGCTGAGCGAAAAGGCAAAGCTGTCAATTCACTGATCGATCTATGTTCCTACCCTCACCAATGGTCGCGATTTATCAGTCGTCGCTGAAAGAATGAATTCCAAGCTATAAGGGGGCAAAAGGGTTTTTTTCTAAGGTGAGAATCTTAGTGTTCAGGAAAAGCTCAAAGTGAAGTCATCCAGAGTAGCCAGGTTAGGTGGCTCAAGGATCTGATTAGGATACCTCCTGGAACTCTTTGGTGAGGAGCTGCAGGAATGCCCCATTAGCAGGAGGCCTCAGGAATAACCAAGGACACCATATCGCTCAACTGACCTGGGAACTCCTTGGGATCATTCCAGAAAAGTTGGAAGTTATGGCTGGGGAAAAGGAAGTTTTCTTGTATCGAAATGAAAATGGAATGTACCACAGAATAGCTTATGAAGATTTTATGGTGAACTATTGTGATGATGATGGTGAGGAGGAGGAGGAGATGGAAAAGAACTATTATTATTATTATTATTATTATTATTATTATTATTATTATTATTATTAGTAGTAGTAGTAGTAGTAGTAGTAGTAGTAGTAGTAGTAGTAGTAGTCGTAGTAGTTGGATTGTTATTATTATATTTCTGATGGTGTACTATTATTGTATATTAAATCATTCATTTTACAAACCGCTTTATCCTCACAAGGGTCACTGGGGTTGCTGGAGTCTATGCCATCCCTCTTCGGGCATTAGGCGGAAATCGTTTGTGGGCAACGTTGGGTAAGTTCCCACAGTGTGAATGTGAATGTGAAAGATAATTTGTCTCTCAGTGCTCTGCGGCTGACTAGCGACCAGTTCAGGGTGCTGTCTGCATTCTGCCTAAAGTCAGCTGGGAGCAACTCCCCACAACCCTGGGCGGGATAAGTGTTGGTGGAAATGGATGCATGGATGGTATTAATTTTTCATTGTCCTCAAACATACCTGAATACAATAGCTGTGGCCAGGTTCCTCAAGAATATTGCACATAAACCAACTAATGTCAAGTCATAGCGAAAAGACAGCATGCATATTTCAACACTTTATTAAAAATCTTGTTTGCCAGACAGGTGTAACATGCTCGTTAATAATGGGAAGGTGGGGAAACATTACAAAAATTTTTAACAATGCAACAGCTCCATCACATTTGAAATGCAAACTGGCTGTTGTGGTGAGAAACTGGTGGGGGCTGGAGGTGCACTGCAATGGCTTTTGGGAGTACAAAACAAACAGTGCTGTCAAAACAAATGCTTTAATGCCTGCGGAGGCTGTCCTGCACTCCGCAGTTAGCGAGACTGGTCCATATACCACCCTGCCTAATGGGCTAATATGGATGAGGGCTTTCTCTTCTTGGTGGTTTTGTGAGCCCAACAGTACTTCAAAGACCCTTGAGTAATTGCTGATAAGGGGTTAATAAAACATTAATACGTTTGGTAATTAACTACAACTTGGAGATATAGTCCACCCCGTTTGGCAAAACGTCTCCCACTCACCCCAAGCCATATCTTGTCTTCATCTTTTCATGTCACAGTGTGCTGCTTCGTGCCATCTTGCCTTTTTTCTGGGGTTGAAGCGAAATTATTAAACAATTGCATAGGATGCCGCTAGAAGGGAACAAACACATGCCTAGCTTTGTTTATCCTGCTCGAGAGAAAGATGGGGTAGCATGTTTTTAATTAAAGGCTTCTGAATATTAATTTGGAAGGGTGATGAAGGCTCCAGCAAGGTCAAGCTTAAAAGCAAGTTTCATCACACTGATTTTTACATGAACTGAGCCTGCAGAAAACCAAATATACTCATTAATTGTCGCGCATAGGCCAGAAGAAGGTTCAGGCAAAAGTAATGTTGCATCATCAAAATGGGAATTATTGTTGTTTTCGTTTACCTGAGACAAGTGAGAAAAAAAACATTCACAGCTTAAGTGCCTTACGTGTGGTTGCTCGGTTGAACGAGCGTTCAAAATAAATTAATAAATACACAAATACATACATACATACATACATACATACATACATACATACACACACACGCACGCACGCACACACACAAACACACACACACACACACGCGCACACACACACACACACACACACACACACACACACACACACACACACACACACACACACACACACACACACATACAGTGAGACCTCAGCTTACGAACACCTTATCTTACGAACTTTTCGTCTTACAAACGTCAAATTTATGAAAATTAAACCTTGAAATACACTTTTCACGATACACACCCACCACGGCTGGCGGAGTGATATTTGGATCTTCGGCGGAAGCAGACGATCGAACAGCGCTCAAGCCGGCCCAGCTTTCCACACGCCTTCTCTCTGAATTCACACGTCGATCGCCTCGGATGAGCTTTTTGCAGATAATTTTACTATTATGGGACAGAAAAAAAACACCACAGGTTCATGTTCAGCCGAGGAGAAGAAGGAGATAATTGAGAAACACGAATGAGGGGTGTGTTTGTGGCGTCCCATGTGCTGTCATGTGAATCTCAGCCTGCTATATCTCTCACGCTGTGTGTCACTTCACGACCCAGAGGTGTAGATTTTTCGTTCGGCATTGCGTATACCGACAGTCAAATATGGTGCGTTACTATAAATAAATTGAAGAAACTACCAGCCGTACTCGTCTACTCTGCTCTGTTTATTTGTCATCCAAGACTTGGGGTGCGTTCAGGTTCGAGAATAGCACACAACTTCTTATGACTCTAGGCTTTTTGGAAAGCATTGTCTAACTGAATGAGCAGGGACAAAACACTTGCCAATGTTTCTGTGTTGTTACACTTGAACGCACCCCCTGGCAAGATACGATAGAAGTGATTGTGATTGGCTAAAGGGTAGAGTCATGTGTCATGGTAAGCTAATCAGAGCTGGTGTTTTCACACACACCGGAACAGCGTGTCATTAGTCACGCTTTCATGTGACTAATGACACCGAAATTGTAACGTGCGAGTCGACAGCTGGGGCGGGGCCGCCGCTCGCGACACTTCAATTTCATTTCATTTCAACGAGTCGCTGTCACTTCACCAGTGTCATGATTCGCTGTGTCTTGTGCTGGCAAGTCCAACAGTTTGCTTTGCACGAGGTGATTATTAGACGCGATCGCGTAAGTTTGTTGCTTTCCGGTTTCCGATCGCGAGTGTGCCATTTTATTCGTCCCGCCCGCCTTCTTTTGTCGCGTTTTATTCCGCGACCGTGGAATCATCGGATTCGCGCCTTTTGTTGTAATAAAATCTCTGCCAGCACTGACGGGACTCGAAGTGGATGCAGATGACATCTAGGAGCTTGTTGCTGACCATAATGAGGTCATCAACACAGAGAATTTGATTTGCCTTCAAGAGGACAAGCAGAAGGAGGCCATTCAGGAGTTCATGATGAATGATTGTGATGCCTCAGTTTCATAAGACCTTACAAGTCAGAAAGCAACAGGTGTCAATTAAGAGCCATCAATGACCATCACAAATGTAAATAAACTGACTTTATTATATAGCACCGTGTATTTCTTTCATTACAATACAATAGCACATCTATTATACATAGAATAAGGTGTGTTGTGTGTAGTTTTAAGGCTTATTTAGTTGAAAAGTATATTTTATGGAAACCCGGGAATGGATTATTCCCATTTTCATGGTTTCCTAGGGGATTTTTTTTTTTTTTTTTTTTTGTGATACACACTTTTTGGCTTACACACTCTGTCTAGGAACCAATTAAGTTTGTAAGCTGATGTCTCACTGGACATACATACATAAACGATTAATATTTGAATGGCAAAAGTGGGCAAAAAAAGATTTCTGATCAAGTCTGTACCAATTGAAAGTATCACTAAAGTGTAAAAAAATGCCATATCGGCCACACAATCGGAAAGTGCTGTCCAACTTATATCCAATGTGTCATCAAAGTCAGAAGTCAAAGTCAGCTTTATTGTCAAATATGCTCATATGCATGACATACAGCACAGATGAAATTACTGTCCTCTCGGACCTAACATGCAAATAAATAATTCTATAAGCATATTCAATTAATTGCATTAGTGGTCAGTATCATAACTGATGTCTGCAGGTCATCGTGAGTGTTTTTTTTTCCTTTTTCTTTTTTTTAAATCATAAAAAATACATCAAATCCAAGTCCAAGATGGCGCCCGAGTAGGCAGCTGTCAGTAAGTCCTCCCATGAGCCTTGCTTTTTTGTTGTTTTTGTCTTGTTTTTGGGTTTTATTTTGTCACTTTGTGTTGTGCATCGTGTGGAACGGATACACATTGTTTTTCAGCATTTTTGGCCACGACATTCATCAAGGAGGAGACTGTGCTGAGCGGTTGCGCCTTTTCAGCAGTAATAATATACCAGTGCTGTTTTTGAAAGGGAGGAATGTCGGTGCCATTCGACTGTCATCATCTGGACACCAAAGGGGCCATTGTGCTTTTTTTGCGCCTGTAATGGGCAGCATCTTCACAGTCCCGCTTTGTTCAGTGGAAAGGTTGGTGCTGTTGGACTGTCTGCGGCTGGATGAATGCAGGGCTTGAGGCGCCCGCGATAAGAAGAAAGGAGCGTCAGCGCAGAGCGCCAATGCGCATCTGGAACTGTCGCGGCTTGGAATTGAAGCGGATTTATGTGGGACAGGAGATGTGAGAAAAATCTATTTTCGTCAATGGATGCTACATCTGCGTGTTTGCTTTCAACATTTAGCTTGTAGTCGACGTGCATATTCCACCATGATGTCCCTGATCCACTGGTGAAGAGATGCTTTGATCCTCTCCTCTTTCATCTGGAACTGCTTCGTGTAACAAATAGGGTACAGAAAGTGCTTAAGAATGAATGAATCTCTGTGTCTTTGTGTTGTCATGTTATTTGTTCTGTAGTTTTTTTTTTTGTTCTTTTGACTTCAAGACGGCGCCACGAGACTGGCTGCCTTTCCTGCAGCTTCTGTATTTTGTTTTTCTACTTTCATTCCTTTCATAACTTTGCTGCTGTGAAATGTAAATTTCTCCACTGCAAGACTAATAAAGGCAAATCTAATCCAATCCAAATAACAAAGTGGCTGTCATGTTTGAAGCAAAAAAAATTCGCTGACGAAATCTCTTGGATAGGAGGCGAAACGTCCGAAACCTTCAAATTTGTACAGATGACGGCTGAAGAAACCTTGTCATCGATGGACCACTCCTGTACGACTGAGAGCTTACACAGACGTAAAAACAGCATAATATTTTTGAATGAAGGAAGAAGGCATAAAAAAGGATTAACCCTCATGTTTTGCATAGGATAGCCAACAAACAGTTTCAGGGAAGTATTTATGGCACTGGTCATATTTATTGATGACTCAAATGAACTGTAAGTGGATAAAAAGCAGGATTTACAATCACATTTTCCTTGAAGAGGTTGTCAGCGATCTCCAACATCTTGAAAAATGAAATGTTGACTCTGCCTTTGCTATGTAGATGATGTGGCTAAGTAGTTGTCAATAAAGTATGATATCCTTGAAAGGATATGGAAAAGAACACAGTAAGGCCGTACAAAGGCATAAATCGAACCCCACAGGAAAGAACGTGTTCTTTTGGCAAGACACAGTCATTGCAACTCTAGACAGTGGCTTAGACAATGGGAATGTGTAGTTAATATTTAACAAACAGGAACAGAAATAAATGGTTTGTGTGTTGAGTTTCAGCAGAGTGGCTGATGTGGTGCATGAAAGATTTAACACAGTAAATCATTGGAAATAGGCAACAAGATTTTCAGAGAAAAGGCTGAAGGACACAATCAGCAATATGTAATACATAAATATACAAGGCATTGTTTTGAAATAGAAAAAAAAGTTCTTCCATTGTTTAAGAGGATAATAAAGCAGTGTTATTTTCAAAACATAAAATCACATTGCTCACTCCAAAGATAACTCTAAGGGAGAAGGATCAAAACATGATGGAAACAATGTTGTGCTGTTTTTTTTACTTTTTTCTGCCTTCTCGACCCAGCACATGTGCTACCTGTACCTATGATAAATCTCTTCTTTCTCATAATCTATGTGATTCAAAATGTAATATATGTGACCATGAACTTTGAATTATGATTGCAACAGAGCATCGTAAATCTCTCCCCCCAAACTCCAACTGAGTATACAATCTCACACTCTTTGGTTTGGTCCACTCATAAATCTTTCCAAACTGGAGCAGAGGTGCACGCAGCTTCTTTCCACGACACTTTCTCACCAAAGTTGCAGACTGCAGGTTGGACTAAACAACGCTTGAAATGCCTGCCAAGATTGTGAAGCAAGCGAGCATGTGAAAGCAACAAAATAATGGGATCTGAAGAGGATATTTTTCTTTCGATCAGCCGGAAGGAAACAATAGAGAGTAATAATAAATGTGTTCCTTCAAAATCTTCTTCTTTTCCTTTCGGCTTTTCCCCTCAGGGGTCGCCACAGCGAATTAATGTCCTCCATCTATCCCGGTTTGGTGCATCCTCTTCTCTCACACCAGCTACCTACATGTCCTCTTTGACCACATCCATAAACCTCCTCTTCGGTCTTACTCTCGGTCTCCTGCCTGGCAGTTCAAGGATCAGCATCCTTCTCCCGATATAGTCGGTCTCTCTCCTCTGGACATGTCCAAACCATCTCAGTCTGGCCTCTCTGACTTTCTCTGCAAAGCCTCGAGTATGAGTTGTCCCTCTAATGTACTCATTCCTGATCCTATCCAACCTGGTCACTCCCAAAGAAAACCTCAACATCTTCAGCTCTGCTACCTCCAGCTCTGCTTCCTGTCTTTTCTTCAGTGGCACTGTCTGCAGTCCAAACATCATGCCTGGTCTCACCACTGTTTTATACACTTTTCCTTTCATCCTAGCTGAAACCCTTCTATCACACATCACACCTGACATTTTTCTCCAGCCGCTCCAGCCTGCCTGGACACGCTTCTTTACCTCTTTTCCACACTCTCCATTGCTCTGGACAGTTGACCCCAAGTACTTAAAATCCTCAAATCCTCACTCTTGTACTTGGATCTCTCTCATTCACATACATATATTCCGTCTTGCTGCGACTGATCTTCGTTCCTCTCCATTCCAGGGGATATCTCCACATCTCTAGTTTCTACGCCATCTGTTCCCCGTTCTCGTTACAGATCACAATGTCATCTGCAAACATCATGGTCCAAGGAGATTCTTGTCTAACATCGTCTGTCAACCTGTCCATCACCATAGCAAACAAGAAGGGGCTCAGAGCTGACCCCTGGTGGAGTCCCACCTCCACCTTAAATTCCTCAGTCATACTGACAGCACACCTCACAACTGTCTATTAGTCATGATGTGTGTCATGTCAGTCATGTCTTGCACCGCTCTGACATACTTTTCAGTCACTCCAGACTTCCTCATGCAATGCCACAGCTCTTCTCATCTCATCTCATCATACGCTTTCTCCAGATCTAAAAAGACACAAGGCAATTCCTTCTGACTTTCTCTGTACTTCTCTATCAGCATTCTTAAAGCAAACACTGCATCTGTCGTACTCTTTTTTGGCATGAAGCCATACTGCTGCTCAAAAATGTTCACTTCTGCTCTTAGTCTAGCTTCAACTACTCTTTCCCAGAGTTTCATTGTATGGCTCATCAACTTTATTCGTCTGTCGTTAGTACAACTCTGCACATCTCCTTTGTTCTTAAAAATGGGCACGAGTACACTTCGTCTCCATTCTTCAGGCATCTGTTCAACATCTAAGATCTTGTTGAATAACCCAGTCAGGAACACCACCGCCACCTCTCCAAGACACTTCCATACCTCGATTGGTAAATCATCAGGCCCGAGTGCCTTTCCTCCCTTCATCCTCTTCAGCGCCCTCCTCACTTAATCCTTGCTAATGTTTGCTATGTCTTGGTCCACAACAGTCACGTCTTCTACTCTTTGTTCCTTCTCATTTTCCCCATTCATCAATTCTTCAAAGTACTCTTTCCATCTTGCCATCACACGACTGGCACCTGTTAATACATCGCCATCTCTATCCTTAATCAACCGAACCTGCTGCAGGTCCTTACCATCTTTGTATCTCTGTCTCACCAGCCTGTAAAGATCAGTCTCACCTTCCTTGCTGTCCAGCCGAGCATACAAGTCATCATAGGCCTCTTGTTTGGCCTTTGCCACCTTTACTTTAACTGTGCGCTGCATCTCCTTGTACTGCTGTCTACTCTCGTCCGTCCTCTCAGTGTCCCACTTCTTTGCTAACCTCTTTCTCTGTATACACTCCTGGACCTCCCCATTCCACCACCAAGTCTCCTTATCTACCTTTCTTCCACTCGATACACCAAGTACTTTCCGACCTGTGTCTCTGATTATGTTCGCTGTAGTTTGGCAGTCATCTGGAAGGACCTCTTGCCCACCCAGTGCTTGTCTTACCTCCTTCCTAAATGTCATGCAAAACTCTTACTTTCTCAACTTCCACCATTTTGTCCTCACTTCAGCCTTTGGTTTCTTCATCTTCCTCACTGCCAGCATCATCCTACACACCACTAACCTATGCTGTCTGGCTACACTCTCACCAACCACTACTTTGCAGTCACTGATTTCCTTCAAATGGCGCCGTTGACACAAAATGTAGTCTACCTGTGTACTTCTGCCTCCATTCTTATAGGTCACCCTATGTTCCTGTCTCTTCTGAAAGAAAGTATTCACAATAGCCATTTCCATTCTCTTAGCAAAGTCAACCACCATCTGTCCTTCAGTGTTCCTCATCTGGAGTCCAAACCTGCCTATCACCTCCTCATCATCTTTGTTTCCTGCACCAACATGTCCATTGATGTCTCCACCAATTACAACCATCTCACTTCTCTGGATGTTCTGTATGACTTCATCAAAGTCCAACCAAAATTTCTCCTTCTCCGCCAGCTCACATCCTACTTGTGGGGCATACCCACAAACAGCATTGAACACCACACCTTCAATTTCTAGCTTCAGACTCATCATTCTATCTGATACTCTTTTTACTTCTAAGACTAACAAACTCCTCTTTTAAGATAACCCCACTCCATTTCTCTTTCTGTCTTCACCGTGATAGAACAACTTAAACCCTGACCCTAAGCTTCTAGCCTTGCTCCCTTTCCACCTGGTCTGCTGGACACACAGTATGTCTACCTTCCTTCTCTGCATCATGTCAACCAGCTCTCGACCTTTACCTGTCACTATTCCTACGTTCAAAGTTCCTACTCTTAGTTCTATACTCTTGGTGTTCCATTTCTCTCTTTTCTTCAGAGCACATCTCCCTCCTCTCCTTCTTCGACCAACAGTAGTCAATTTTCCACTGGCACCCTGGAGGTCAACAGTACTAATTTGCATATTTGTTTTGGCAAAAAAAAATTACGTCGGATGCCCTTCCTGATACAACCCTCTGTATTTATCCGGGCTTGGGACCGTCACAATAAGACACTGGCTTGTGCCACCTTGTGGCTACATTTGTGTTCCTTCAAAATAAATTCAGTAAATCAGTCCAGATAGAAATGTTTCATTTTGTGCCCCAAAAATATGAAATTGTTGAATGTGAAATAAATTACTGGTAAATATGAACTATAAAATACCCACTTTGTGTCAAAATAATAAAATGCCACAAACAGAGTTACACAATAATGCATGTTGTGGCTTTTCTGTTTGTCTGTGTCAAACTCAAAACAGAATTTACAAGAATCACAGTGTCAGCGCAAATAACCAAAAATGGTGAGAGGACAAAAGCTCATGTGGTAATGTGACCCTGCCAATACCACTGCCGCGACCCGCATTAATTTGCAAGTTAGCATGAGGTACAACAGCAACACTCTCAAAGACCAATATTATTTGGCAACCAGTGGCTGTGACACAAAGACTTTGTGGTAAGTGGTGTTCGTGGAGTCACTTGAGACAAACCAAGTCACCAGAATTTAATATTTTGTGAAAGGTATGTTGTTCTTTTATTGGTATGCATCATTTCTGCATTAGTAAATAAAATATATGACTTCATTGATCACTCTTTTTTTTTACTTTCATGGTCATTTTCACGGGAGCGTACCAACAATTTGTAATATGTAATTGTAGTAATGAGAATGTCAGCAAAAGACGTCCACCTCACTGTTCTGAAGGTGAAGGGTTGCAATTTTGGCCCTGGGCTTTCTTCTCTAAAGATTGCATTTTCTCACCGTACTTGGTTTTCTCTGGTTACTTAGGCTTCCTCTCAAATTCTAAAGACATATGCATGTTGGCATAATTCAAGAC
>NC_142739.1:5377500-5455000 GCF_051943395.1 Hippocampus bargibanti
TGTGTGTGTGTGTGTGTGTGTGTGTGTGTGTGTGTGTGTGTGTGTGTGTATGCGTGTGTCTGTGTGCGCGTGCGTGTGTGTATTTGTGTGCGTGTGTTTATGTGCCTGTGCATGTTTCGTGTGTGTGCCTGTGCGTTTGCACATGCGTGTGGATATGCACGTGTGTGTGCATATGTCGTGTGTGTTTGTGTTTGTGTGTGTGTCCATGTGTCTGTGTGAGTGACTAAAACTATGGCCAAACAGTGACCAAAACATCCCACACAAACTTGAGAGTAACAATGACTCAACAAGTGGTCGTGCCAGGAGTAATTTTAAAAGAGACAACAAATGACACAATGATCAACTGGTGTGCAAAATTTAAAGGACAACCGACACCATTGTTTTGTTTCCTAACTGGCATCAGAAAAACGTTTTATAGCATCTAAAATACCCAAATCACGCAGGCTGATATTTTTAGTCAAATGCAAAACACCAATAAAAATGAGTTAAAGTGTTCCAAAACTACTTCAAAATGACCCTGGAAATTGTTTGTGACGTCACGCCAGGACGTCTTCGCCTTACTCTAGAATCAAAACAATGGCTTCAGATTCGGAGAATATGCTTTCTTGTTACTCATCCAGTTATAAATATGATTTAAATAGCTCTGAAGAGGAAAGCATAAATGTTTGCAATCGAGGAAAGAAGTGCTTGCATATCAATTCGAGCCATCAGAACTCCAATGTAGCGTCCGAGAAAATGCACAAGATGGTGCACAAGCTCCGTTGGAAATGGGCTGATTTGTCTGCTGGGAATTTGTGTCAACTAGTATCAAATAGTAGTCTTGGTGCAACACACAATGATTAACCATCGCGTTATTTATATGCTTTCCTTCTAATTTCGCCATCAACACGGATCAACACGAAGTTTTCAGACCAAACAAAGTACCCAAAATGCATTGTGTGTCGCTTTCTCGTTCAGATGCCTGACGTGCATCATGTCAGGCATCGTCATCAACTCGAAAACAAGACTTCCTGAATATTTAGCGCGAGTCTTAAAAGGTCGAATACAGCTATATGCGGTGGAATCTTTGTAAAATACGCTCAGTAGAAGTCATTGAAGTGATTTTTCAAATTATGGACACAACTTGTCTAGAGGCGTCGGTTGTCCTTTAAGGCACACCACTTTCGCCGAGGCTGCAGATAGAGTGAATAAATAGTTCATATAAAAATATATTTTGTTTTTTTGCTTACTGCATATATTTTCACGTATGTTTCTGTTGTACAATTGCAAATAAACAACATCTGCACCGGATTCTATCTTCAGTGGTCTATTTGATCAAATGCAGCGGCTCCACATTTGAAGGCTATGGTGCAGCACATAAGGAAAACGATGTATGTGCCTGACTGTGTAACCACAGAATGCACGTGTGTGTGTGTGTGTGTGTGTGTGTGTGTGTGTGTGTGTGTGTGTGTGTGTGTGTGTGTGTGTGTGTGTGTGTGTCTGTGTGCCACTTTCTCCTTCTGACTGAAGGAGAAAAACAGCCAGGGAGAGTCTATCAGTGTGGCACCCTGCTCCAGAATATTCTTGATGAAGCAAAGGTTGTCTTCATTAGGTGCATTAATATTCATGACAAATGGTAATTTTGACACAGAAAAGGTCTCAGTAACCTTTTCTCATGCATTTTTTTCACTTCTCAAGGAAATTACAGTCCGGCAATGACTTAATTAATGCTTGGTTTCCTCGCCAAGTCGTTTGAGGGCCTGTCACTTTTAGGTGGGTGATCCGTCTCACAGCGACAGCGATTGAGAGAGAGAGAGAGAGAGAGAGAGAGAGAGAGAGAGAGAGAGAGAGAGTATTAGAGAAGTGGAGGCTTTTTTTTGCAGAGATGGAAAAGGACATGCTCAGTTGATATAACCCGTTCTTATTTACCATCAAATCCTCCATCTCCCTTTTGACTCAGTAGCATCCAAGCTCACTGCATCTGTCCGCCTCCTTCATCCTGTGGTGCACGTTGTGGCACGTTGGTATATTGAGGATGTCACTCTCAAGGCCCTGCAGGCCTCGCATTTCAGCCTGCAGATCACGAGATGCGACAGGATGTGACTTTTCACTTTCCTCTCTTCATCATCTCAGGGATGCAACTGCAGCAAAGCTTCACCACGCCACATAGCAGCAGAGCAGCGTAGCCCTCCATGCATTTGCCTTCTCTTCTGGACATAAAAACATGTCACACAGCATCACTGACGGGAAACGGCAAATTGACATCTGTCTTATTTGCCATATTGACTCTGTTTGCAGTCATCTGACTCATACAGAACTCGGTTTTACCGCAAATCGGATATTTGTTTGAAAAGTACTTGATCAGGCTAATTTCAAATCAATGAATAAATTGGATGATGAATTATTGCAAATTATTGTTCAACGTGTTGAAGTTGCTGTTTTTGGGAACAGCAACACCTTTTATAATCCTGTTATTGCTACAGTTTATCAGTAAAGTTGTTTTTTTTGCCTTGACCACATCATGCAAATACTTTACGTGGAAGAGTCATTATGGAAATGGTTGGATTGAATTGAGAATGAGAGCCAGAGAGAGAGAGAGAGAGAGAGAGAGAGAGAGAGAGAGAGAGAGAGAGAGAGAGAGAGAGAGAGAGAGAGAGCGAAACAGAAAGAGACAGATATTTATGTGCATGTGCAGCCATAGCTTTCTGCCACAGACATACGGACATATCTGTGAGTATACTACACAAAACTAACTGAAGTTAGATTCACCTGCAGGGTAGCAATTAAGTGTACTTGCTCTTTGTCTTCCCATCTTCCTCCGAATTGTTACATCATGTGCCAGTGTATTACTTGTTTATTGCATTTAACCCCATAGAAACACACTTTTATGTGACTCGAACCAATCATCACCCTATCTGTCAGCTACAACGGTACAGGCAATATACACACACACATACGCAGGCACACAGATCAAAAAACACAAAGCAATCTGCACCACTCAGTCCTTCGCTCTTGCTCGGAGACAGTAAAACATTTGAACATAAGGCAGCATTTCCTTTATCATGTCCCATAAAAAAACGTAATTTGCTGAAGCCCCTTGTAGCACAATATGGAAGGCAGTGTGTTTTCCTGATAATGTAGGGATGACAGATAACTCTGGACTGGGAGGTTTCACTTCACTCCTGGTACCAGTGCAATAAATTGCAAAATGAAGGAAGGAGGAGAGAAGTAAAGAGGCGGACAGAGGAACGCATGAGACAACGTAACTGATAGCGACTCCTCTGACATCTCTCTTCTCCGGCCAGATGAAGGCTGCCCTGATTTTACGCTATGAAAATATAGGATTAATTAGGCCAGCAAGAGAAGCCAGCCCTGTCTCATTACTGGCAGACTACCCCCAACTGCCCCCGAAAAAAAAAAAATCACTGCTAACATCGCCGTCACGCTAATGCCAGAAGACGCAGTCCTCTTTTTCTCTGTACATCACCCTTATTATCTTATTTAAAGCCACTTAAGGAGGGTCCCATAGGTGGATAACACCTCACAGTGCAGCACTTTAATCAGAGTTTCTCCTCTCTTTTCACCTTAGTTACTCAGAAGAAAATGTCGCTTTCACAAAGTTTCTCCAATGTACTCCACATGTTTGATTGGGTGGGATGGCGCTGGCGCACTCGCTACTTTGTCACAGGAATAATTAGTCTACGGAGACGCTGCCCTGACTGTGTTGATCTTCCGTTCTTCTTGCTTTTATCCATTTTCATAGATAACGTGTGACACTGTCATCCTCTTCCCCCCCGTCGGAAACATCTGTGACGCTCTGTCGTTCTATCACCCGGTGCTCACGGTCAGCCTCTTTATTCTTGTTTATCAAGTGTACCGAAGGTCACGTCGGAACACGTTTTCAAGTGATCACGGAGTTGATTGTTTGCGCTAACATGTCTTTGTCATTGTCAGTGCCCAAACAGCTATTGCACTCAGTTATCTGTCTTTGTTTCTTGTGATGCAATTCCCAGAGATCACCTGGAAAATGTATATCTGTGATATCAGTATGGGCAGTCACCAGATACGTACATGTGCTTAAAATTACACTGACCAATAGCTATTTTTAATCAGATGTCTTTATGTGTCCTTTGTTATTGTCTTTATTATTATTTTTAAGCACAGCAGTTTTTTAAATGATATATTTGAACCGCCTATCCTTTCATTTTCTGATCCGTTTTATCCTCCCTTGCAAAGGTCACAGGGTCTGCGAGAGCCTTACCCAGCTGTCTTTGGGCATTAGGCACCCTGAATCGGTTGCCAGCCAATCACAGGGCACAAAGAAACAAACAACCCTCCGTGCTTACACTCACACCAAGGTACAATGTTCAATCAGCCTGTCATGTATGTTTTGGGATGTGGGAGGAAACCAGAGTACCCGAAAAAAAAACATTCAAGCCCGAAGAAAACATGTAAACTCCAAACAGGGAGGACAGAGCTGGAATCAAACCCAGTACCTTTGCACTGTGAGGTCGAAGCACTAACCACTCAACCCCAGGGCTGCCCTAGATATATTCAGTTTTGTTTTTAAGTCTCAACTTCAAAAAATGCGCAATACAGATTTAACCATGTACTGTATTTTGTTGTAATGTATTTTGTAGTTGTGTTGTACTGTTGTAGTTCTAGTTTGAATAATAATCAATCATCACCCTCCTTCTGATTGGTATTGTTGCCATTTTTCTTGTTGTCATTGATATTGCTATTATTATTATTATAATATGAAAAATATTTTCATTCTGAAAATGATCATTATCATTATTACCATTATTTTTGCAACCTAATGTGCAAAAAGAAAACATTAGGGCAAATTTAGAACAAGCACAAATATATATAAAAGTTTACTTGGATCACTGACAACAACATTTTTGTAAACACGAATAGACCAGTGTTAGTGAATCCAAATCCCATGCTGCTCAGGTTTACCACTTACGGCCCACTCATGAGTATGTTTCTTCCCAAACCTTCAGAAACAGGCTCAATATGGCCGAGTTGCGGGCCTGACTTGCATAACTGAGCTCTGTGCAATGGTTCCATTCCCACAGATAATGTAAATATTATTTTATGATCAAACATATTGCGTTGTTGACGAGGGGTGAGTTGACCACAAAATCATGAATACTTTTTTTAATCCAGGCAGGTGTTATTTTTGTGTTATTTCTTGCAGCCTTGTATTTTTCATTCATCCTTCCAGTCTCCACCATTTATCCCTCTGGGGAGTTGAAACATATCTGAGGGGCACAGTGGCACTCACTTGACATTGATGTTCTATCCCCTATAACAGGGACAAACTGGGATGCCAATTCTCATCGTAAAAGAATAAAAAGAAAAGCAATACGTCTGTGTAAGCTCTCAGTCGTACAGGAGTGGTCCATCGTTGAGAAGGTTTCTTCAGCCGTCATCTGTACAAAAGTGAAGGTTTCGGACGTTTCGCCTCCTATCCAAGAGGCTTCGTCAGCAAACTAAAGTCTGACTGGTCGTATCGGCCCCATTTATATATCCCTAATGTCCAGACATGGTGGCTCCGGACACAGCTATGATAGGTCCCTACTCTCAGGTTGGGAGGGGCAGAGGACCCCTCCCTGTGGCCCCACTGATTGTTCCTACATTCCTGACTAACGACTGGCCTATTACCCCCACTCCCCCCGGTATCACCTTATCAGCATAACGACCCTCATCAGCATTGCGAAAGTTGCCTAACCTGTTTTGCCTAAGCAGGCTATTGTATGAACGATCCAAATTGAACCTCACCCCACCAGACCGGTTTAATGAAGGATTTTGTTGCTTTATAAGAATCGCTTCTTTTACCCCCCTTTCAAACCATCTATGTTCTTTCGCTAAGATTTTAACCTCATTGTCGTCAAATGAGTGGTTGCTAGCTTTTAGCAACCACTGAGTAATGAACAATGTACTGAACAATGTACTGCCGATTGAGGTCCACTTATATTATCCCTGCGATGTTGATAAAGTCTTTT
This sequence comes from Hippocampus bargibanti, assembly GCF_051943395.1. Taxonomy (NCBI): domain Eukaryota; kingdom Metazoa; phylum Chordata; class Actinopteri; order Syngnathiformes; family Syngnathidae; genus Hippocampus; species Hippocampus bargibanti. The sequence continues at coordinate 5,383,491 of NC_142739.1, forward strand.
TTTGAGAATTTGTTGAGTCTCCCCAATGTACTGCTCTTTACAATTTTCATTCTTACAATGTATGGAATAAACTACATTACTTTGTTTTTCATTTGGTAGCCTATCTTTTGGATGCACTAATTTGTCTGGACATGTCTAACATGTCTGGACATTAGGGATATATAAATGGGGCCGATACGACCAGTCAGACTTTAGTTCGCTGACGAAGCCTCTTGGATAGGAGGCGAAACGTCCGAAACCTTCACTTTTGTACAGATGACGGCTGAAGAAACCTTCTCATCGAAAAAGAAAAGCAGTCACAAAATCAGAGTAACATGCACAAGACTTGGCCTTGTTTTTATTATGAGTGTGTTGAGCAAGGTGCTGGATAGGTGTGCATTTTATTTCATGAAACCCTGGCTTGTGGGCTGGTATGATAAACAATGAGTCTTCGGTGGTACCACACACATATGACCAACCAGTGTCCTTTTGAAAGATGATGAAAACAAGGAAAGCAACAAATGATTCTCAATTTCAACTCATAATCTATGACTGTGGGGTACAGTAGATGTGCAAGCCACATGCTGCCCCATGCGAGTAAAATCTGAGTCCAAGTGAATAATTACTGTGACAGCTTTAAACGTGAGGCAATGTTGACCACCACTTTTTTTGTCCGGGAATATGTTCGACGTCTCAAGAACAACAAGACGTGAGAGTGTCAAGAGCAGCCACTCGTGACTGTGACCTTGTTACCCTGCGCGCCGTGCACACCTCGCGGCCAATTGCAACATGTTGTGAAGACGACATCATGAAACCTAATTAGATTGTTGAGTCAATCAGCATCCCACAGGTACCTAACATGGCTGTAGAGAACAACAAACCTTTCTAATTGCCTTGAGCATGATTACATCTCTCACCAGGAAGGAGTGCTTCAAACATGCTTGTTTTTGTTATTGATTGCCATGTTATTATCGACGTTAATTGTGGCAGGCAAACCTGTTGCGAAAGCCTTGAGTTGGGAGTCAAAGTTGAGGAGGAGAACACTGCACGCAAACTGTTCTCCTGCAGTGGTAATCAGCCACTGTTGAACTGAAAAACATTGTGAGACTGTCGCCTACGCCCAACGACGAGCGTGATTAGCTCCACGATAATATTCACTGTCACTCTTCATTTCCAGGGCTGGCTGGGAACTCAACTCAACAAAATCACAAAACATGGCCTTTGCCTTTTACTCTCGACCACATTGCCATTCAAGAAGCCATCGGCGTGATGGCTTCTTGAAAGACTGTTTTAGAAACTTTTGTGAGGAAGGAAAAAAAAAATGGAAAAAGTAACTTATTTTCCTCATTTAAACATTGAACTTCTTCATCATTGCGTAGTCCTGCAAAAATTCACCTGCGAGTGAATATGCAACACATTATGCAAATACATTCCCAGACGCTATTCTATGGTACTTTAAAAAACATGCCAGTGAGCCTCACCAATCTTTTGAAAAAAATACTCAATCACACTTAAAAATGAATTCCTGTGGAATTATTGCTCAAGAAAAAAAAATAAAAAGAAAAAAAAATGAAAACGGACAGACTGCGAATAGATGAGCAGATTAGAATAGCTGTAAAATTGATGGACTACAATGTGTTGTGGCGCTTATTTGAATGTAAATACAAATCGGAATACTTTCCATAAGCTTCTCCAGCTGTCTCTCCCCTCCCTAAAATATGGTGGATATGAAATCATGAAAAGGAGGAACTGTGCAACAAACATTACGAGGAGTAATGAAAGTACCCCTCACCCCCCGGTATTTTATGTGCTCGCCTACTCGTCACAGTAATGTTTGTTCTCAGAAGTGTCAACAAGCTCGGATGTCTGTTTGTCCCTTCCACCACAGAAGGATAAAAACAGCTATATTAGCAGCGGGGATTTGTGCTCTCAAGCAAATATTGCCATCTCCCCAAACGCAGGGCAGTTGTGGCAGCCACGCGAGACGCTCCAGCTGCAAAAGAAATGTGGTCTGATGCAAATGTTGGCCTGCAGTCAGAGCCTTAAAGTCCAACCTGAGGCAGTTAGCCTCGTCCCACACAGCCGCGTCCGCTACTGTGGTTGCAAAGTCGTCCTACTAAAGTTGCACCCCAGAGTCTCGCCTCACTGCTTTTCCGCAAGGTGTCCTCCAGGGCCCCACCTGAATGTCGCCCGGCCTTCGTCTCTGCACTGATTTGGGAGGCCCCCACCACGCCTCTCAAAAGAGCTCAAGCTCCTCTACAAACCGAAATATGTCGGTATAAAAAAATGCCAGAGATAAAGTATTTTCATGCACCGATCGGTGGAAAGAAGTCAGCGCAGGCGTCATAAAAGAAACACGGCCTTATTATATGCGTGCTGATCATCTGGGAAGAGTCATTGTCACTGGTCAGAATCCAACAGAGTATAGTACAGTACATCACAATCCTTATACGTAATGGATGAGGATTGTGTACTGCAAGACTTGGTCCAGTGTCATACTGGACCATGTTTTTTATTCAATTCAATCCCAAATCCCGGCACATTTGGTTGCATATGATCGAATGCAAACCAAGCACAACATTTGAATTTTCTTCTTTTTTTTGTGCATTTTGATATGTCGAACACTACTTGGAATCAGAGGTACCACACCTCTTGTGCACTATTGAGGTGGGATAAGTGGAGACATTGAAATCGGTTTTAATTCATTTATTTTATTTCCAAGATGAGAAGTAAATATTCTCACTGACTTTAAAAGCCCGTCAATAAAATGCCATGTTATGCAGTGCAAGTGTTTTCCCTGGGGAGGCAGGTGTTTTGTTCCTGATAATTCAAGTTTAAATGCCCGTTCAAAGGGGATTTATGGAAATGATCTCTATTTCTTTGTCGTAAATGTTGTAGAGAACACAGGGATTTGGATTATTGATTAGCCATTTTTAATTTATATTTCATATAATTTTTTTGGTATATTTATTTTTCTTCATCGCTTTATCCTCATATCTCAGGTGTCTATGGGGAGTTGGTGGGGGACAACATGAACCAGTTATTATTATTATTATTATTATTATTATTATTATTATTATTATTATTATTTATTATTATTAGCATTAGTAGTAGTAGTAGTAGTAGCAGTAGTAGTAGTAGTAGTAGTAGTAGTAGTATTACAGAATTGGTATTATGTGTTTTCTATCAATATTATTGTGAACATGTTTCAATCATCCCACTGAGAGGTGTGGGGCAGCTTTTGGGTCTCCAAGGGCCTACTTAAAACCATAGTTGAGACTCTAGTGCAAGGGTCACTTAAAGTTTGGAGGCTGAGAGTTCCTCTTCGGTTGCTGATTTGTGCTTGGACTACCAAGTTTCATCACACAAATTTCCTCCAGGTACATTTCATCATGTCCTGCAATTGTCTCTTTTACAACATCCATGCTCACACTCACAGCTAAGCACAATTTAGACTGATCAAAAGTTTTGAAATATTGGAGGAAACCAGAGATGCCTAAGATAATCCACACAGGCATGGAGAGAAAATGTCAACTCCACACAGGGAGGCCAGAGTCGCGATGGAACCCACAACTTCTGCACTGTGAGGTAACCACTCGAGCACAGGGCCACACATGAAAATCCAAATAATAATTTTAACTTGAACTGTTCCTCATAAGAATATGTGACTGTAATTCGAGACATAGTCACTCAAGACTGAGGGTGGGTCTCTTCTGTGGAAAATTAGTGGATGGCTGGCTAAGCTCTCTGCCATGTCGGCAGCATGGTGTAGGGATCAGAAAGCCTTATGGCTGTCGCTCACTTCGTCGCACAGTGACCGCTGTGTGTTTGTGTTCGCGTCAGCTCTTGCGCGCTTGACACTGAGCAGAACTCAAGCCTGAGCCAAAACAGACACAGGAGAAGAACCATGGCTATTTTGGGGAATGGTATCCAGTGAGATCATGGCAACCTGCCACACTTTCGGGATTTAATGTCGATTGATTCTTTGTTTTATTGTTTTAGTTTGTATTTTTTCATTGATAATGCTGTATTTGTTTTGTCCTGCAGTGGCAAAGATATGACATCTGAAAACATTAAAAAAAAAAGCATATCTTCAAGTTAACCACGAGAGAGGCATGGTCTTTTTGATCGTAGTTATTATAATATGAGAGAATGCAACACTAATTCCATGAGTCTACCTCAATAGGACTTAAAATGCTTCTTTTTATGCAAATACAGTAAAGTCTCGTTATATCGATATTCAAGGGAGTCCGAAAAATATCGATATAACCGGGACTATCGATATATCCGATCCTGCGCCGAACTGCATTAAACAAAAGCCGCCAAAAGAGGGCAGCCAAGCGCCATATAAGAAACGGAGCTGGCCATTAGCTCCCTTTTTTTGGGTCAGAGATGTTCCCCCAATGTTGCCTCAAAATGGCACATATAATTCTTTAATGATTGTAAACATGTATGCTTTAATCTTCAGAACTACAGTGTATTTGAAACATATTCATAACTGGATGTGTAACAAGAAAGCATATTATCCGAATCTGAAGCCATTGTTTTGATTCTCCAGCAATGCAAGACGTCTTGGCGTGACGTCACAAACTGGGGGCGGGACTTTCTGAAAATGCCCAATTCACAGCTCAATTTTTTTCAGATTTTGGACAGTTGAAGTCATTTTTATTGGTGTTTTGCATTTGAATAAAAATATCATATTGCGTGTTTTGGGTATTTTAGATGCTATAAAACGTTTTTCTGATGTCAGTTAGGAAACAAAAAACTGATGTCGGTTGTCCTTTAAGAGATGTTTTGTTTTGAAAGTGAGCTGACATTTGAAAAGGCACATTTTCCCTGTTCAGCACATATGAGATTACGTACCCACTATAAGTGCACAGAATGCGGAGCAATGTCAGTCAATCTTGCAAAGTACATTTTGTTTTAATTGATAGAAGACATTTTAAATACAGTTTCAAATTAAACGTAGTCTTTGAGGTACCACGGTCGCAGTACAGAGCTACAGTGTCCCATTGCGGCTCCAGCCTTCTCATGTGGAGTTTTCCTGTCCTCCCTGTGATTGCCTGGGATTTCTTTGGCTACTCCAGTGTTCTCCTACATTCCAAAAACTAACATGTTCGGTTGATGATTCTAAATCAGTGGTCGGGAACTTCCAGTTCCTCGAGAGTCAAATTTTGCTGGTTTTTGATCTGTCCTTACTCCAACACACCTGATTCAACGAGTCTCAAGGAACCAGAGTCTCTTCTCCTGCTCTAAATTATCCATAGGTGTAATTATGAGTATGAATGGTTGTTTGTCTGGCAACCGGTTCAGAGAGCCCCCCTACTTACTCCCTGTGGCTCCGGCACACATGAGACCCTTGTGAGGAGAAGAGGATTCGAAAATGGATGGGGAGATATATTCTTGTTGTCTTATTGTTTTTCACAAAACAGTAGGACAACTACCGTATTTTCCGGACTGTAAGGAGCATCCAAAGCCTTAATGTTCTAAAAAAAGATGACCTCCTGTTTTATAGTCCGGAGCGTTTAATATGTAAAGTAATATTGAGCCATAACAGTAACAACATTGATTTGTAGTCTAAATATAAAGTTTGAAAAAAGAAAGTTTTGAAAAAAAAAATTCCCACAATGGGGAAATTTGCAATCTCCGCCGACCTTTGTCAAGACCTGACACACACTTGTGCAGCGTTAATGATCATGCCTCTTCCGGCACTTCAAATTCCAATTCCTGACCGTGCCCTCGCTGAATTGCACATGAAATAAACTCTATGCTAATAACAATAACAATAATAGATACACATGAAAGACATTTCAAGAGAGAAGGTAAAAAAGTTGGCTTTTGGCAGTTTGTTAAAATATTTACCTGCAGTTTTAAGTGAGCAGTTCTGATTTTCTGCCTTCAAAATCCCCCTGTTATATCATACTGACAGAATTCCCAAAGTCATTGTTTTGCTGCGGGCCACATTGTAGTTACAGTTTGATTAGCCATTATGAGTTTGGGGAAGCGATTAGAATGTTTTTTTTCTTCGATATCTTACATAACACATTGATGAATAACTAGTTTTCAAATCTGAAGTTAAAAATTATGACTGTTTGTGTGATTTACATGGGACAATTTGAAATTTTGGTTTGACTTCAGCAAGCATCATGGAATTTCACAAGTTTGATTTGGTTTCGTGGGTCGAATAAAATGATGCAGTGGGCCAGATTTGGCCTCCAGGCCTTCATTTTGACACCTGTGTACTATTACGTATGTCATCTTGATTTGTCGTCTGCCCCTTTCTGTATCACACATTCACAAGTGGTCGTTCTTTAATGACTAGCAAGACCGAATTTTGAGATGCACATGGTCAGTGTAATGCCACTTTGTGCCTCAATGTGCCGATAAGCACAAAGGAGTTCTGAAAAAGACCAGTACTATGATTCAAAGCAAGAAGAAGCGTCTGAAAAGGTGCCCAAAAAGACAGAATAAATCATTGTTTTGACAAAGCAGAGAAAACTATCTGTTGAATATTGTTGGAGGTTCAGTTTGAACGTTCCTTTCTTTATGTGTTAAAGTAGTTGATTAAACCAAAGTTGATATTGCCATGACATGTATGCTAATTTATGGTTTTCTATCATTTAGCCTCGTCAATTGTTTGGAAAAATGGCATGGTTTGGCTGACATAAATTTATTTTTTATTCATTTTTAAGGGGAAGCCAAGTCAAAGCATTTTAAATGAAGTTTTTATTTAATGTGAGTTCGTCCTTTGCACTCATGATAAGAGAATACAAAACTAAGGTAAGCCAGTAAATGTGACTTAAAAGTTCAACACATTCCTTGCCATTTTTATTCCCATAAATTGCATTTGATGCTTAAACTGTGGCTTGTGGATCGTGGTGAGAAGGTAATGAATAATGGAGGCTTTTCGTGGGAGCTGCATACTGTGACTTCAGTATGGTCTTCAAACCCATGCCATTGAAATTAATGAGGTACCACGTCACAGAGAGATTGATGATTAAATGTGCGTGAATTAATTTTCTACTTAGCCCTGGACATGATGACTGCATGATGACTAAAGTTATGAAATCATATGGATCATATGGATCATATGCATCGGCACAGTAGGGATTAGTTTGTTGCAGAAACAACCCACCACATTCCCAACCCCCACCAAACATGTACACAATCTTGCATCAGGAGGCTAATTACTGGAGCTCATGCTTTACTGATACAATCTCTTATTTTTCTCCCCTTCCATGTCTAATGGCTGTGACAGTAAATGAAGAATGCCTGGGGGGGGCATTTTCATTGTGACACGCTAGCAAACATGATGTGCATGTGAGCGCCCGTGAGCCTCTTTACGGCACTTCAAAGTGCTCTCAGAAATCTCTCTCACACACACGCACACACACACACACACACACACACACACACACACACACACACACACACACACACACACACACACACACACACATACACACACACACACGCAGACACACGCAAACACACACACACACACACACACACACACACACACACACACACACACACACACACACACGCACACACACACACACACACACACACACACACTGAAAGCTTGATAAGATCTGCTCAAATTCGCCATCAAAGTTCCACCATTAGTTGTCATCTGTCACCACTGTGATGTGGGCTTGAATGTAGCATTTCGATCTAGATGCAGATTTTTACGCTGAACATTTTATTGTGATGATTTTCTTCATTTATTTCTTTATTTTTTTTAATGGAACAAAGGTTTGTGACGATACCAATGTAGTCCTAGCATTGCCTGCATTGTTGGAAGGAGTTCAACAGCTGACCGCAATTTTGTTCTCTGCGTCATCTGGTTAGAACTCACAGATGCTGTTTACTTTGATGACATAAAATAGTACATAATGTGTATTATGTAAAATGACTTGTTCATGTTTTATTTGTTCCTATTTTATTCCTGGGCAGGAGATGATAATTATGTTTTAATATTTTAGGAGACCAACACTGTTGCAATGGACTGAAATGCTTCGAGTATCATTGCCAACTGCTAAACAAAAGATCATTGTCACCGTTGTTGACATCTCAATCTGTGGAGGCGACCAAGCGTGTGCTTAGCATTTAGGATTTCAACGGACAATTCTGAATGCAGTCTCTTAAAAAGAACTCATTAGCTTAATCATTTTAGCATTAATTTCCTCTTTTAGTTGTGTACAGGACTCTTAGTGTCAATTTGGTTTCTTTTTGTATCCATCTTCTCATTTCCTGTGTTCCTTTTTTCAATGACTCATCTCCCCTCATTCATATCTATCTACCATTTCTACAGTCCGACAGATGCTGTCCCATTTGTACTCTCCCTCGTGACAATCCTGCGAGGAAATGCTTAAGGATGAAGGAGGCTCGGCACTCATGGATCACGCTGACATTTGGTCAGCATCAGCACATTATGAACTCAAGTTTCCTGACACCTCGCCATTGTTCCTCCATCTAAATATGACGAGCAAAGCTCACCCGACTCCCACGCTGGCAGCACATTCACTCTTATCACTCCTCTCCTTGATACGGGCACTTCCGTCTCCCTGTCCATTGGCCTCCCCAATTTGAACCAACAAAGATCTCCTTACAGCACCCCAGCACCCACCCCTGGTTCAGCCTGTTGTTAGGCCGACCACAGGGCAGGGTAAGAAAGCAAAGGGCAGGAGGAGCTCCTCCATGCTTTGTTGGAGGCACTTGCGGGCAGTCATGTTTGGCCCCATTTTGGAACCAAGTGTCCATCTTGATGGTTCAGTGGCTGGATGGTCCTGTAATTGCATGGCCGTCGAGTAGATTCCAGCTCCAGCACTTTATCTTGTAGTTATTAACGCCTCGGTCCTCAACTGCTTGTTACTGAAAACTGTCATTTCAGTGCAACAGTCTTTAAAATAGGTCAGGAGCTCCTGATCATCAAAGGCATTGTTAAGAACATCAGCTCAACTTTCATTTGAGGTCTGGAGTACATGCAGAACGATTTTCATCCACAGCAGGGTATCTGTATGATTTGATTGGATATGTGGAATAAAAATGTAGATTGAAGATGCGGGTCAGTGATGAAGGGTAAACTCATGCTCATTTGACCAATTCCCCTTCTGCATTGCTATTTATCGAAGACATTACATCTGCTTTGGTGTTGAATGTAGAAGTGGGTGCTTATGGGATCATAACCAATCTTTCAGTGTATCGTGGTTGGAAGTATGGGGGAAAAATCGAGCAGGCTTTGGTAAATGGACTGTTTCTCGAAGCGCAACACCGATCTGCACAGCTACTCCATGTCACAGTCGGAATTTCATAGCCTCCACCAGCTTCTAATGAGACTGCTGAGGTCCCTGCCGACAGCGTACCTTACATAAAGAGTAAGGAGAGAGGGGAATGACGGCTGGGTGAAGTGGTGGCCGAGAGCAGTGTGGGGAGAAGGAGGAAGTGAACAGAGGAGGAGGCTTTGTGAGAGGAGAAGAAATTAACAGGACCCCAGGGATGGGCAGATCACAGCCGCCGTCTTTGGAGAGCACTTACCAGAGGGGTCTCCCACCCAACACCCCAACCCCCACCTTCCTTGCTTGTTACGCAAGTCGGGGGCCACTCGAGGACTCCTCGGGCTCCACTTCACAAATGTGGGGCTCAACTAAGTTCACCAAGCAAGCTGGTTAAAAGTCAGGTTGGATGGAATGGAAGCTTGCCGCAATTATTGCCTTATTTTAAGCAGGACAGAAGCTGGGAAATTATAATAGGCTAAGATATATTTAGGATCAATTTGGGAATAAATCCTCACAATGACGTGTTCTTATGCTCTGAGAACATTACAGTCAAAAGGCTAACTCCTATGTCGGGCGTTTTAGGGGACTGAAATGTCAAGCAGATCAGTAGAGATGGGGGAATTGGCCAATAGTATGCGTCCAGCTTAATGACACTGACACCTTGCATTGGCAGCACCATAAATTTGGGACTGCACTTTTTCAAAGGACAAGTGTATCACCACACTCAATAGCAGTGAGGAGAAAAACTCAATACAGAAAATGAGCTCATGCTGAGAGCGCTTCCTCACTTTAGATTAGCGAAGAAAGTCACATGAATTCGTTTGTACTCATTTATATACATTTGACACTGCGATGAGGGCGGACAGCTGCGATGTAGTGTTATGAATGAAACCCTAGAGATGGTTATTCATCTTCACAAAGGGTCTTAGTAATGCTTGCATCCCTGCCACTCGTTCAAGATTGTTGCACAACAGACATGAAGATGAAATCCATCAAATGAACCGAGTGACAAATAACACAATCTAAGACCCATCTAAAGTGGACATACTGCATCGTGTCTTGTAAAGAACAATAGGTGAACATGAGCCAATTCGATGATTGAATTATTATTTTGGTTGTTGTAATTATTTACAGTTATTTATTTATTGAATGTTAGATGGGTGGCCTAGCGGTCGACTGGTTCGTGCAGAGGTGCAGGGTTCATTTCTGAGCACGACCTTCCTCTGTGAAGTTTACTTGTTCACCTTGCGTGGGTTTTCTCTGGGTACTCCGGTTTCCTACCACATTCCAAAAACATACATGGCAAGTTAGTGGAGCACTCTAAATTGGTAAATTGTCCCTCTGTGTTAGTGTGAGTGTGAATGGTTGTTTGTTTCTGTGTGCCCAACACGGTTTAGGGTGTCACCCAACTACTGCCCGAAGACTGCTGTGATTGGCTCCAGCATGCCTGCGACCCTCGTGAGGATACATTGATGGATATTTTATTTCATGTTAATAAGGCTGAGGTGGACTGATCACAATTAAATAGACAGAATGTACTATTTATAGTCACAGGGTTGGGTGTGGTGGGGGCAAAATCTTTTCTTCCAGAGTGGTGTGGAACAGAAAATATTTGCACTGAGTTCTACTAAAATGTTTTTAGCAATGTGATCATTCACTGGAGAAAACAAGTGAAATGCATGGAACTAAGTTGGGATTCAAACCTTCGACCTGTTAAGAGTGAGGTAGCCGTTCTAACCAGTACGTCACCATGATGCCTGACAATTTTAATAAGAATAACGACAATAAAAATAATGGTGCATATGTGTTGCAAAATATGATGTGACAAGATATGCTTGATAAGCAAGGGGGTCCCTGATAGTGGTGGTTCACTCGCCTGACTTGTGTAAAGGCAGCGTGGAATTGGTTCCCACTCAGTTACAATGTGGATGTGGATGTGAATGGTTGTTTGTGTCTGTATGCGCTCTGCAACTGACTAGAGTAGTATGCCTTCCATCTGACTCTCTTCACGATAAGGGGTGTTGAAAATGGATGGACAAATGTATAGACCAATGAGTATACAAAAGTCAAATCTTTCAGAATCAGAATCAGAATCAGAATACCTTTATTCGTCCCACAATGGGGAAATTTGCAGTCCACAGCAGCAATTGAAAAGGGATGGAGTTGGGGTGGGGTGAAAGGATAGAAAACAAGATACTCTAAGCATAACAAAATAAAAATGTCAAGTGTATACTGTGCAAATGTAAATGTGCAAAACCGTCCCATAAGAGAAAAGAAACTGTACATAGTGCAGAATCAAGAAATGCATTTTGATATATTGCAACAACCCATATTTACAAGTGTCCAGTTTTTTTTTTCCTTTTTCTTTTTTTCACATGTGATCATTGAGAATCGTGAAGCCTGACAGCAGTCGGTAGGAACGAGCGGCGGTACCTCTCCTTCTTGCAGCGCGGGTGTAATAGTCTCTTGCTAAAGGAGCTACCCAGTGCTGTCAGGGTGGGCAGGAGGGGGTGGGAGGTGCTGTCCATCATAGCTTTTAGTTTAGCTAGCGTCCGTCTGTTGCCCATCTCCTCCAGAGAGTCCAGCGAGCAGCCCACGACAGAACTGGCCCGCTTGACAAGGCGCTCCAGTCTTTTTCTGTCCCGGGTGGTGATGCTGCCTGACCAGCAGACAATGCCATAGTGGATGGCTGATGCCACCACAGAGTCATAGAAAGTCTTTAGGAGTGACCCCTGAACTCCAAAAGACCTCAGTTTCCTGAGTAGGAAGAGGCGACTCTGTCCCTTTTTGATTAGGGCATCCGTGTTTGTTGTTCAGTCCAGTTTATTGTTGTAAGTGACACCCAGGTACTTGTAGGAGGTCACCCTCTCAATGTCCGAACCCTGGATGTTCAATGGTGCAGGTGAGGATTGTTTCCTGCAGAAGTCCACCACCAGCTCCTTGGTTTTCCCGGTGTTGATCTGGAGGTGATTCTGCTGGCACCAGTCCACAAAGTCCTTTGTCAGTCTCCTGTACTCCCTATCGGCTCCCTCTGTAATGAGGCCGACAATAGCTGAGTGGTCAGAGAACTTCTGAAGGTGGCAGGTTGGGGTGTTGTAGTTGAAGTCCGAGGTGTAGAGGGTGAAAGGGAATGCAGCCAGGACTGTTCCCTGCGGCGCTCCGGTGCTGCAGAGAAGCCTGTCCGACTCACAGTTCTTTACCCTCACGTACTGTGGCCTGTTTGTGAGGTAATCTGTAATCCAGGATGTGAGGTGATGGTCGACTCCGGCATGCCGCAGTTTGTCCCCCGTATATCATATCAGCCATATAATCCATTGTAATTTCAATTTTCAACTGCATTTGACTGCATTTAACTGTGACGCGTGACCCGTTGTTGCCATTGAAACAAACAAACAAACAAAAAAAACACATCTTAAAAAATTCTTCCATCTGTCACACTGTTTATTTTCCCAAAATGAAAGCAGCAAGAGAATCAAGCCCTACGTTGCTGTGCTGAATGATGATGATGAAGCAGATGGCTGCAGGAGCCATATAGAAGGTGTTATCTTGCAATTTCATAGAAAGCAGACTGCTACATTTAAACGACAACCGACGTCTCCGGACAAGTTGTGTCCATAATTTGTAAAATGGCTTCAAATGACTTCTACTGAGCGTATTTTAAAAAGATTCCATATAGCTATATTTTACGTTTTAAGACGCTGAATATTCAGGAAGTCTTGTTTTTGAGTTGGTGACGAGTCCGTACGTGACGTCACTAACGGAACGCCCCCGGACCGAAAAATAGACACATTGTAGCAGTCCTTCCATCACTTCAATGTATTTTGCTGTATTGTTTGGTTTGAAACCCTTGTGTTGCACCCAAAAGCCACCAGACGAGAGTGTCCAAGCTCCATATAAGGAATTTATCAGCCTGTGGAAACGGAGGTGGCCACAGGAGGTCGCCATTTTGTGCTACTTTTCTGGTGATCGTTTCTCCCCAATGTTGCGTCAAAATGGCATGGAATAAATTCTTTAATCGATTGCGAACAAATATGCTTTCCTCTTCAGAACGATTTGAATCATATTCATAACTAGAGGTGTAACAAGAAAGCATATTGTCCGAATCTGAAGGCATTGTTTTGATTCTCAAGCAATGCAAGACGTCTTGGCGTGACGTCACAAACTGGGGGCGGGACTTTCTGAAAATGCCCAATTCGCAGCTCAAGTTTTTGCAGATTTTGAACATTTTAAGTCATTTTTATTGGTGTTTTGCATTTGAATAAAAATATCATACTGCGGATCAAATCAAGACTTTTACCTCGATGGCTCCAAGGATATCATCTTCCTGTGGTCATCCGTCCGCCAGCCGCACAAAAGGAGCAGCCGCTCTGTGGATCACGGTATGTTAGCCTTCCTGGCTAGGTCGGCGAATGCGCCTCGAAGTAGGGACGAAGGTTCACTCCCGGAAACCCTATCATTTGAATGCATTGCATGTGAACTTTCCGGACCCTCTCCCACAATTTTAGCCACTGTATACCATGCACCGAAACCACATTGTGACTTTATAAAAGAAATATCTAATGTCCACACACCTCTCCGCTCTGTCACCAAATTCACAACATTCACATGGACAATTCCACTCTTCCCCTCACGAAAGACTTCACTTCTTCACTTGACAGCTTTGGTCTGCATCAATTCTCGGATTTCACCACCCACATAAAAGGCCACATCTGTTGGTTTCTAATTCCTGTTTTTCATCTGGTTGAGAGTTCAACGAAGTTCTGTGATGAAATACCAGTGAGGGCGATAGTTTTAAAAGTACACAGCAGCAATCTGTCGTCCAATCAGCTACGGACAAGTATTGGAAGTCACACAGCAGCGATCTGTTGTCCAATCAGCTACAGACAAGTATGTTGGGAGAACATCAGACTGAAAGTTAATATTGTTACATTCTGCTTTCACAACTATTCAACTAATAAGGTTCATAAATCCATGTAGACTAAACTCAACATGCAATAACATAATATGTACTGATCTAAACATGAAATAACATAAAATGTACTAAGCTAAACATGCAATAACATAATGTTTACGAATGTGCATAAAAACACTCTATCAACATCCTTGACCTTATTTGCATTTCTGGTCTTACCCCATCGAATTGCACAGCAAATGAACTTCCTATAACAGTCCATTTCCTGGTTTCATTTAACATTTTCATCACCCGCTCTCTCCCCAAACCACCCCGCATCATCACATATCGCAACATCAAGGACATTAACATGGCCACCCTCGCCGAGATGATTGCCACCCTGACTCCGGACTAAAACTCCTCCCATGATGAACTTGTTTACTGGTACAACGCGGACCTCCCGAACACCCTCGACACCCTTGCGCCTGTAAAGTCCCGGTCTGTCAAATTCACCTTTTACGCCCCCTGGTTCACTGCTCATCTCTGCTCCATCAAAACTAAAACTCGGCAAATGGAAAGACTTTACAGGAAGACCGGTCTCACTACTCACAAGGACATGTACACTCCCCAATCCCTCTATAATCTCAGACATTATCACCAAATCCAAGAAATCCTCCTGTCAGCTCGACCCCCTCCCTACTATCCTGATTAAGTCCTACTTACCCTCTCTTCACCAATTTATTTCAACCATTATTCACTCCTCATTATCAACTGGAACTGTTCCTAACCCACTCAAAACCACAGCCGTTACTCAATCCTGAAAAAGACCTGGCTCAGATCCCATCGATTTCAATAATTTACGTCCAATTTCCCATCTTGCATTCATGGCCAAAATTCTTGAAAAAAAACCATTGCCTCCCAGCTTCACTCTCACCTCACTCCCAATAACCTTTACGAACAATCGCAGTCTGGTTTCCGCCCCCGCCACAGTAGTAAATCGGCTCTCATAAAAATAACGAATGATCTTTTCATGGCAGCCGATGCCGGTTCACTCTCCATCCTCATCCTTCTCGACCTGACCGCGGCTTTTGACACCATTTCCTACCCCTTCCTGCTCGACAGATTTTCCACCCTAGGCCCACCCCACTTCGCTGGTTTCACTGTTATCTCTCTGATTACTCACAGTTCATCCAAATCAACTCCTTCACCTCACGGTCCTCTCCTGTGTTATCTGGTGTGCCCCAAGGGTCTGTCCTGGGGCCCCTTCTCTTTATTACCTACCTTCTTCCTCTTGGCAATATTTTCCGCAATTTTGCCATTCACTTTCACTGCTTCGCGGATGACACCCAACTCTCCAGCAAACCCGACGCCTCTCTTCCACCTTCATCCCTTTCACTTTGCCTCTCAGAAATTAAATCCTGGCTTTCCAATAACTTTCTCAAGCATAAAGAAAACAGAGAAAAAACTGAACTTCTCCTTGTTGGTACCAAATCCACCCGACACAAAGCAAACAGTTTCTCTCTCACCATTGACAGTTCAACCGTGTTCCCCTCCCCTAAGGTCAAGAGCCTGGGTATCATCCTCGATAGCTCACTATCTTTTCACTCCCATTTAAATAACATAACTCGGTCTGCATATTTCAACCTCCGTAATGTCAATTGTCTCCGTCCCTCTCGCACCCCTAACTCCGCTGCTATCCTTATCCACAGTCTCGTCACCTCCCGCATCGATTATTGTAACTATTCGATGTAAAAGCTTGGCCAAAACAAACATGCGAATCAAACCTCTGAAGATGGAGGACACTGATTCGCTGTGGCTACCCCTTCAAGGGAAAAGCCGAAAGGAAAAGAAGACTTCTCTTCGGTGTCAATCAGAAATGTCTCCATAAACTCCAACTAGTCCAAAATTCTTCAGCCCGGATCATCACTAAAAGCCCCTCCTTTCACCACATCACCCCTGTCCTCGAGCAGCTCCACTGGCTCCCTGTTAAATATCGGATCGAATTCAAAATACTTTGCCGCTGTGAAATGTACATTTCTCCACTGCGAGACTAATAAAGGCAAATCCAATCCAATCCAATCCAAAATACATCTGTTTACATTCAAAGCCATCCATAACCTTGCCCCACCCTATCTGTCTAACCTGCTTCAAATCTCTGTTCCCTCTCGGTCCCTTAGATCCTCATCCTCCCTTCACCTCTATGTGCCCTCTGCCCGTCTCACCACGATGGGATGCAGAGCTTTCAGCCGTTCTGCTCCCAAACTATGGAATTCGCTTCCACGCAACATCCGTAATATTGACTCCCTCCCCATTTTCAAATCTCACCTCAAAACCCATCTGTTTAGAATTGCATTCATGGTCTAGTTCAATCAGCTGTTTTATTAGTTATCATTTTACTTATGGTTTTATTGTTGTGTGCTTTGTCTTTTATTGTAAATTGTCCTTGGGTGATCTGAAAGGTGCTTGAAATTAAATGTATTATTATTATTATTATTATTATTATTATTATTATTATTATTATTATTATTATTATTATTATTAACCAAATCCAAGCAACAAATGCAGAGCCACATGGAACAGGAAACAATAAGAGCCACGTCGGTCCAGTGTAACATCACCAACAAACGCCCTGCCTTACTCCTTTCCCATAACAACTCCAGGCTGGTAAAGAACTACAACTGAACCATTGCTTGAACCACCCTGCGCATCTCAAACAGATTCAAAACAAAACATTTTTCAATACAGTGAGGCCTTGGCTTACAAACTTAATTGGTGTGTGTAAGGTGAAAAGTGTGTATCCCAAGAATTAATTTCCCATAGGAAACCATTAAAATGAAAATAACCCATTCCCAGTTCTCCATAAAATATAATTTTCAAATAAGCCTTAAAACTACACACAATGTACCTTATTCTATGTATAATAAATGTGCTATTGTATTGTAATGAAAGAAATACACTGCACTGTATAATAAAGTCACTTTATTTACATTTGTGATGGTCGTTGATGGCTCTTAATTGACACCTGTTTCTTTCTGACTTGTAAGGTCTTACGAAACTGAGGCATCACATTATCATTCATCATGTTGATGATTCTCATAGCCACAGTCTTTTCTGGATGGAACTGTTCAATAAAAGCCTGCACACATACTCCTGAATGGCTTGCTTCTGCTTGTCCTCCTGAAGGCAAATCAAATCCTCTGTGTTGAGGACCTCATTATGGTCAGCAACAAGCTCCTCCATGTCATCTGCATCCACTTCGAGTCCCGTAGGTGCTGGCAGAGACTTTATTACAACAAAAGGCGCGAGTCTGATGATTCCACAGACTTGGAATAAAATGCGACAAAAGAAGGCAGGCGGGGGCAATCTGTCCAGCCTATCAAGCTAGGCAAAATGAAATGGCACACTCGCGATCCCAGAAAGCAACAAACTGACGTGATAGCGGCTAACAATCATTTCGGGCAAAGCAAACTCTTGTGCTGGCAATGTCCCATTATCAGTGATTAGGGGATTGACAGCAGCTGGCGGAGGTCGGGAGTGGCGGCCCCCCGCTCCAGCTGCCAACTAGCATGTGAAAATTGTCATTAGTCACGTGAAAGCATCCAGAAAATAACACCTTTGTGTAAAGCTTTTTGCGATGGATGGTAGCAATGGTGGACGTTGCATATCTGTACCGGGCTCTTTATTTGTAGAATGGTAATATAAAGTTACTCTCAGGGAAGTGACACACAACGTGGGAAATGTGTCAGGCTGAGATTTTCATGAAAGGCGCGGTGCGCACCAGTGACGCCGCAAACGCACACCTCGTTCGTGTTTCTCAATGATCTCCTTCTTCTCCTCGACTGTAATTTTGTTGTGTGTCTTCTTCGGCTGAACATGAGCCTGTGGTAGGGTATTTTTCGGTCCCATAACAGCAAAAGTATCTGTAAAAAACTCCTTGGAGGCGATCAAGGTCTCTCTCTCTCTCTCTCTCTCTCTCTCTCTCTCTCTCTCTCTCTCTCTCTCTCTCTCTCTCTCTCTCTCTCTCTCTCTCTCTCTCTCTCTCTCTCTCGACGTGTGCATTCAGAGAAAGGGGATGTGGAAAGGCAGGCGGGCTGGGGCGCTGTTCGGTCATGTGCTTTGGTGTTCTTCGTTAGCCATGGTGGGGGGGGGGGTGTATCGCGAAAAGTAATGTTTAATCCAAGGTTTAATTTTCATAAATTTAACGTTCGGAAACCGAAAAGTTTGTAAGGCAAGGTGCTCGTAAACCGAGGCCCCACTGTATCTTACTTTAACTAGCATTAGTTGCTACACATTACACTTGATGCGTTGCTATGTGCGGGAACAGACAGGAAATAAACAAGCAAATTGAGTTTAATAGAGTTGTACCTGGAGCCTCAAGTAGATGCACGCATGAGAGTGCACGGACACATGCACACACGCACGCACACACACCCACACACACACACACACACACACACACACGCACACACACACACACACACACACACACACACACACATACACACACACACACACACACACACACACACACACACACACACACACACACACACACACAAAGCAGAACATATCATGGCTGGCAAGCTAAAACTGCCAAAGGGAAGCAAAAAAACAAATAGCTGAGACATTAAGGAAATGATCCCGAGGCTGATGTGTTTTCTATTGATGGCGACTAAACACAATTGCTATATTTATCATACTCAGAGAATGAGTATCCCCCCTCCCCGCTCCAACTCTCCATTGCCACTGCCGTCCCTCTCACTTGTCCCCAGGAGAGTGATGAGCGTAGACTGCGGGAGGGAGAGTAGCTTAGTGTTCCATGTGTACGAGCCTGTGTATGTCTGTGTGTGTGTGTGCGTGCGCGCGCACACGTGCGTCACTAACGCACTCTCAGAATAGATGAGTTTTGAGATATTAAAGTCGCACGGTGAATTTTGGTGAAGCATTCTTTTCATAATTAAAAAAAATCACAATTTGTATTCCCCCATCCTACTCTACATTATATAACTTTGGTATGTTAATTTGTTGCGAAAAGTACCTTTCTGATTTTTATTCAGATTTGTTTGTCAATATTGAAAGAAGAGCACATACGTTAGCATATGAAAACAAGAACATCTTATCTTACCTGTATCTTCCCATAATCACATAATCAAGAATCAATTATATTACTCACCAGACCATCACAGACTACAAGCCCTCTCCACAGACCTGCGAGAACTCCACCACTCTGCTGAACCAGCCCAATGACTTCTTCGCCCGCTTTGAGGCAGACAACACCCCTCCAGCACAGAAGACCCCACCACCTCCTGGCGACAAGGTGCTGACACTGTCCCAGGACAGCGTGAGGCGATCCCTCAGAGAGACCAACGCACGAAAAGCCTTGGGTCCCGACAGAATTCCTGGCCGTGTCCTGAGAGACTGCGCTGAGGAGCTCACATGTCTTCACCTGCCACAAGGACTACCGGCCGGTCGCACTCACTCCCATCATCATGAAGTGCTTCGAGCGGGTAGTTATGTACCAAATAAAGGCTGCCCCCCCCCCTCCAACCATGACCCTTTCCAGTTTGCATATTGGCCCCACCGCTCGACCGATGATGCCATCTCCACCGCTCTACACACAGCCCTCACCCACCTGGAGAATGCTGTTCAGCGACTTCAGCTCAACATTCAACATCATCATCCCCCAACAGTTCACTGACAAACTGGGGAACAGCACCCCACTGTGTAACTGGCTTTTGGACTTCTTGATGGGGATATACAATATCCTGATATACAATGATATAAATGTGTATGTATGACATTCAATATATAAAAAAACACATTCATTAAAAAAGGAAATACAAATTCACGTGATAAGTAAACTTTTTTTAAATGCACAACAATGTAACACAACTGTTACACACTTACTACAAAGAAAACGACATGTAACGGACAGCACTGATTGGCCACGCAATGTCATGTGAACATCTGCAGCCAGTGATGGTTAAACGGGCGTGTCATAACTAATGAACATGTTGAGTCGCGTGTGTCTTACTCGTGATGATAGAGCCTCCGTCGAACCCCTGAAACCGACTCACCGAACTTGTTGGGTTCCACTGAAGCCATGTTAACTCCTTCGCTGCCATTCCCACATTTATTTGGGGATTGGAAAGCCTGACGTGTATCGCCATTCCCGAATTTGCTCGGGTTTTGTATTTTCTTGAGAGGTGGTTTTCAAACTTGTCAGACATCTTGCAACTTTTTTCCCTCCCACGAAGTGGCAGCATTTACCTTTTGTACAGCCGCCCCCACTTCCACTGCAGATAACTGCAGGAAGAGAGAGCCTAAGGTTTCTTAGGCTTCATTGAATGTTTATGTAGTCTTAAAACTCAATATTCTGTGGATTCTGCAATTTCAGTGTAAATGACAAAAACCCTCGCACTGGAGTGGACACATATTTGCACATCCTCTGGCAGTGAATGTGTTAAGAATGACGTCCGAGACAAAACTATACGGCACTCTGTAATAAGCGTATAAACTAGGTCTGTCAAACTCATTTGACATGGTGGGCCGCATATGGCCTCGGTAGATGTCAAGTGGGCCGGACCATTCAAATGATACCATACATGCTATAAATAACCAAATCATATAATGTCTTTCATTCGTTTTTGGTGTAAAGAAGCACAAGAACATTAGGAAAAGGATGATATTTAATGAACATTCCTTTTACACAACATTTCATTTCATGAGCAAATGTGCAATTTACTTTTATTATTCACATATATGCATTGCAACTGATACCAGTGATTCTACAACGGCACAAAACTTTAACAATAAATTGGTATCGAAAAATATAGTAATGCACTTTAATTTTAAATGAGATTTATAAAGAATTGAATTTTTAAACCATCTCATCTCATGAGATGAGATGAGATGAATTTTTAAACCAGTGTTTTTGTTCCTGATATTTGGCATCTTTTGGCCTGTACAAGTGCATCAATACCAGGTGTCATGTCCTGACTAGCTGACACTTTCACAATGTCATTTAAGTGCTTGTTTATGAGCTTTGAATGCATTTTTCTTTGATTGATATTGATTACTGAGAAGATTTGTTCATAAAGGTAGGTTGTTCCAAACATGCACAAAACTTTAGCAGGCAGGGCTGTTCATTTGGGGTACCATGGTAGTAGATACGGAAAAAAAATGTCCAGACCTACGGAGGCAAATTTGCCCTTCAAATCTGCATCACATTGCAAATCAATTATTTCTAGCTCGATTTTGACCGGTAGATAATGACATTTTGGCTAATGAGGGTGTTGATACCGCGGTTGAAAAAAAAAAAACGCAGATGTTTCCTTCTATGTTCATTGAATCACAATCTTTGAATTACACCTCATTAAAAATGTGAATTCCATGTCGTCTCTGCATTTTCTTCCCTCTTTTAAATTAGCTTGCGGGCCTGATCAAACCTCCTTGGGGGCATTTTCCGGCCCACGGGCCGTATGTTTCACAACACTGGTATAAACCAACAGGATAATTTTCAATTTATAATTTATTTTTGGGTCAACAACAATGGGATTTCTTTTGCACATTTCTGAATGCCACCCTTGATTTATCTAAAATGCTTGTGTGCATTGGCTCCTGGCCGCAGACTGCAAACCTTTCAGACAGGGAACGAAGCTGAAACAGCAGGATCCCTCAAAACAAAACAAAAAGTGAAAAGAAAAGCATAACCGGTCAATTTTCAATAGAGGTTTTCTGATTCTGATTGATTCTATTTTTCCAATAGGAAAAAGAAACCACACAATTTCACTTGGCCAGGCAAGACACCACACCACCTACTTCGGTTTTCTTTACAGCAGGTGCAGACTGGGATCAGCTGAACTTTGCAAGCCTGCAATTCACGGTGCTCACTCCATGGCCTGTAAGGTTCTGCCGTACTTTATGATGTGGCCATGTCGTAAATTAGAGCCCATCAAAATACACGGAAGATTTCATATATATTGCTGAAAAATCGGTTTTGTGGTTTGAGCCAGAGAGACGCAGCCACATCTATTATATTTTGACAAAAAGTCCGAGGAATTTCCCACATTATTGTCGTATTTTTGAATGAAATACGATGACATCAGCAGGAGAAACAATTTCTTAATGCTTTTATCCAAACCACCAATAGAATGTTGCACTACCCACGTCACAATGTATACTTGAGGCCCTATTTTTTTGCACTCGTCACAAAGGGGCTACCCAACACCTCCGCATTCAATAGTCAACGCATGGCAGTCCATTAATCACTCTCTACAAGTCTCTATTGTGTTCATTTGTAGTTTGGGGAGTTTGGTGGGTTGAGTCCCAATGGACCATGTTCCGTACCTCCCTTGCTCAGGCGGCAAATTGGAATTGTGGCCGTAAGGTGGTTGGTGCCTGTCGTGGCGGAAACCCCCGTAATCGCTGGTGGACACCAATAGTAAGGTACGGTAAAGCTAAACAATAAGTCCTACCGGGCCTATATGGCCTGTGGGACCCCTGAGACAGCTGACAGGTATCGATTAGCCAGGCGGAATGCAGCCTCGATGGACGCCGAGGCAAAAACACGGGCATGGGAAGAGTTCGATGAGGCCATGGAAGCCGACTTCCGGACCGCTTCGAGGAAATTCTGGTCTGCCATTCGGCATCTCAGAGGAGGGGAAAGCAGTGCACCACAAACACTGTGTACAGTGAGGATGGGGCGCTGCTGACCTCGACTCGAGACGCCGTGAACCGGTGGGCAGAGTACTTCGAAGACCTCCACAACTCCACCAACATGCCTTCCTTGGAGGA
Organism: Hippocampus bargibanti; assembly: GCF_051943395.1. Taxonomy (NCBI): domain Eukaryota; kingdom Metazoa; phylum Chordata; class Actinopteri; order Syngnathiformes; family Syngnathidae; genus Hippocampus; species Hippocampus bargibanti. The sequence goes on from NC_142739.1 coordinate 5,406,438, forward strand.
CGCAGTGTCTGGGGACTCCGAGGTGGGCTCTCCGATCTCTGTGGCTGAAGTCACCGAGGTGGTAAAAAGCTCCTCGGTGGCAAGGCCCCGGGGGTGGATGAGAACCGACCGGAGTTCATAAAGGCTCTGGATGTTGTGGGGCTGTCCTGGCTGACACGCCTCTGCAACTTTGAGTGGTCATCAGGGAGAGTGCCTCTGTATTGGCAGACCGGTGTGGTAGTCCCCCTTTTTGAAAAGGGGGACCGGAGAGTGTGTTCCAACTACAGAGTGATCACATTCCTCAGCCTCCCTGGAAAGGTCTATTCAGGGGTCCCAACGTCCCAACCCTCATTTATGGTCAAGAGCAATGGGTTGTGTCCGAAAGAACGAGATCTCGGATACAAGTGGTCGAAATGATCTTTCTCCGTAGGGTGTCCGGGCTCTCCCTGAAAGATAAGGTGAGAAGCTCGGTCATCCGGGAGGGGCTCAAGGTCGAGCCACTTCTCCTCCAAATCAAGAGGAGCCAGATGAGGTGGCTCGGGCATCTGATTAGGATGTCCCCAGGATGCCTCCCTGGTGAGGTGTTCCGAGCATGCCCCACTGGCAGGACACCCCGGGCACGACCCAGGACACACTGGAGAGACTATGTCTCCCAGCTGGCCCGGGAACGCCTTGGTATCCGCCAGGACGAGCTAGAAGTGACTGGGGAGAGGGAAATCTGGGCTTCCCTACTGAAGCTGCTGCACCCGCGACTTGACCCCGGATAAGCGGCAGAAGATGGATGGATGGATGAATGGAGTTTGGTGGGCTCCCGCCATCCGCCAGCTGCTGTCAATTCCCTCATCACTGACTTTTGGACATTTAAACCAGACGCTGGCACTCACCCAGCGTCGTAAGATACTACGCCTCGCGCCTCGCCTGTACCTTGTACGAGAGTTGCTTCACCCGAGGTATTATTTAGCCACGATCGCGTCTGTTTGTACCCACTGTATCGTATGCTGTTTTGCACCCTCGTGTGCCTTTTTATTTTCTTCCCCGAGCTAGTGAGGTTGGGCGGATTACCCCCCACTCACCCACTAGCTTCGTTCTGTTTTGTCACTTTTTGTTCTAGTTTTTTCCAGGTCCGCGTTATCTCGGACCCGCGCCTTTTGTTAATAAATCATCTGCCAGCACAACGTCTCTGTCACCTGCTTAGCGAATCTCCCCAATTATCAACGTTCCGACTCGTCAGCTGCCACTGTCAAAATCAACCTTCTTTGTTTTGTTTTTTTCTTCTGCTGAAAAACTGGATAAACAGAGGTCGGGGTAGTTGGGTCTGGGAATATCTTTACATTGATGGTAAGGTTTGTGATTTGTTATCACGGTATTCAGTTAGTTCAACCCTTTCCCTCCTCACAGGCCCAACAGTCTTTCGAGTAAAGCTCCCTTTGAGCGCTTTTTTCAAATAATGATGAAGGTTGGAAAAATAGTCTAGTATGAGGGTGTTTTAGCCTCAAAAAATGTCAAGTGGAGGATCAGCAGCTTTCTCTGTGTCAGTCCTCTGGGCTCACGGTAACTGGCCAATTACCAAAGAGCAAAGTAGAGCAGCTGTGGAGAAAAATCATTTTTATTGATAAACAAAAATGAAAAAAAAAATATTGGTCATAAATAGGGCACCTTGGTGATCAACTGGTAAGCACACGCTTATATACAGGGTACACACACACACGCAAACACACACACACACACACACACACACACACACACACACACACACACACACACACACACACACACACACACACACACACACACACACACACACACACACACACACACACACACAGTGCAGAGTTGTAGGGTTCCTTCCCTATGTGGGGTTTGCATGATCTTCCAGTGCCGACATGGGTTTTCTCCAGATACTCTGGTTTCCCCCTATATTCCAAAAAAACATGCATCATTGGTTTCTTGATGACTCTAAATTGTCCCTTTGCACCGACTATTGTTTGTCTCTGTGAAAGTTGATTCTAACAAAGGATTTTCGTGCGTAGCCATCCATGGTTCCTATGTGACACTTTTATCGTGCATCATTTGTAGCCTCATCTGTACTTTGTCATCCTTGTCTGGCAATCCACCCCCTCCCACACACACACACACACTGCCCTTTCTTGCTCTCCAATTAAACTTCAGCGGCAGGTTTCCATCAGACGTCTGGTCATCTGCAGCAGAAAGCCTGTCAGGAAATTAACTCATCACGGGATGACAGCTGCTAATTTCTCCCTCCTCCTTGTCACACGAGTGGTCTGCTGCAGTTAATAACGAGACATCCTGCACTGATTAGGGATATACACACAAGTGAGGGAGGGGGGAGTGAGATACACACAAAACAGGTCACAATTACTCAGATGTGGAGAATATGAACTGTGCAGATGAACAGACTACAGGCGTCCATTTTTTGTACATGAGTCGGGGATCTCTCTCTCTCTCTTGACTTTTTGACCCTTTTGGACATTTCTGGTTTTAAACACAAATATATAAAATATGCTGATTATTATTAAGAGACATTTTTTGTCAAGAATTAACAATACCAAGTAGGACGCAGTCTTGAAGTCATTCCTTAAAAACTAATAAACTTACTTATTACATGGTCCTTCTGTGTGTTTATTAGCAGTTTAGCACTGTCATTTATTTTGGCAAGTCGAATTTCGGGGAACTTCTGCGAGTTTGCATTATTTTGACCTGTCCCGTTTCTATTAAATTTGTTTCAAAAATGCCCTCGTAATAATGGAGTGTTGATATGAAGTTGTTAGCTTGAACGTCTGTGTAAGCTCTCAGTCGTACAGGAGTGGTCCATCGATGAGAAGGTTTCAGGTGACGGCTGAAGAAACCTTCTCATCGTTGTTAGCTTGAAGTGTTGCCACGTTTAGTGTGGCCTTTCATCATATATTTAATACATAGAGGAAAAAAAATAATAAATAAATCTAAATCCTGTGGCTCACCATGGGCATTTGGCTTTCATCCAAAACATTCCCACGTGTCAGCTGTTGCTCTCGGCTTCGATAACAACTCAATTTTTATTTATTTCATATCTCTGTCTCGACGACACATTGGACCTCACATGCTACAATCTAGGAGGGGTCAGCCGTCATTGCCTCCAACGCTTCCTTAGGAGTCATCCACGACAGATATGTCAATGTTAAATCATTATCAAGCTCGGTTCATCATTATTTACAACAATCGATGGCTACGCACAAAAATCCTCCTTTGTTGGAATCAACGCGCCCGACCTTTGTTAAATGCAAAATTATGTAGCAATTCTGTTATTGAGCATGGGAACACCTCTTACATATGACACATACTTTTTCTTCTTCGTCTGAATCTCGGTTATCATACTCATTAACCTGTGTTGTTTGACAATGACATTTTTAAATTGTAATCATACGCAATTCAGTGTGCCACTAAAAGTCATAAATGTTTGAATACTTCATACTCATCCAAAAAAAAAAAAAAAAAGGTTGATTTAGGAATTTAGGAATCATATGGTTTTACATTATGCAAATGTTGATTGAGCATTCAAATGTGATTCCTCCACTTAATGGATGTTGAACATTGCTTTCGAGATGTGCCCGACCTCTGTTATATGCAGGCCTTTGCTGAAAGGGGAGGGAGAAGGGAAAAAAAGCATGAAAACAGTGACTGTATAAATGTTGTATGAGTGTGGGAACAGGAGACTAAGACAGCTTGAAAAGGCAGGCTGGTGTTTTGTGTAATTGCTGGCTCTGTGTGTGTGTTAGTGGGCTTTACTGCTCTCCCACTTCTCCGCAGCCTCACCTCTCTCAACTTCCATCTGCAATCCTCTCATTTCTCCTTCCCACACGTCCACCACTTTCTCTCTCAGCCCACCTCCTCACTCACTGTGTGTGTGCGTGTGTTAAAGGGATGATCTTGTGATGCCCTCGTAGTGTGTGAGTGCTTTCTCCCTCTACTTTTAGCGGTCAGCCATTGTGTTCACAGCCGTCATACTGCTCTCCCACTCACTCCATCAGAAACTACAGGTCTGTGTAGCAGCCTAAATGAATATTGATTCTCCCTCCATTGCCAACTACTGCTAAGGGGTTAGGGTAGGAGGGGGACGATGAGTGTGTTACAAGCAATGAAGGGAAGCGGCCTGATGGGGAGAAAGGAAGAGAGGATGGCGATTAGGGTGATGGTGATCATTGTGGTGATAATGATAATGGTGATGATAATGACTGTGTTAGTGATCAGAAAGCATGATGGGAGCTATCAGTTAATGCACGGATGTGCATGGGGGTTTCTCACTGGACGGTGCGGTGCTGTGCACGCAATTGCCATATTGATGATGGAATTACATGACAATCACAGCAAACCCGACAACAAAATGTCATAACCACACTGAAAACCTATGGATGCGTTTGATAAAATTGGCTTCAATCTTTAATGTAAGAAATCAAAATGAATTTACAATACACAAAGCTCACGAACAAGCAAACTGCCTTCAAACGGTCGGCATAGTGTCGCCACAATATAGCTTCAGCGATGCATAAGATGTGCTTTCTAATGTTGCAAAACAATGGTTAGTCGCTAATCATATGCTAATGACTACAAAAGAGAATACAACAAAAATAAGAAAAAGCTTGATGTTAGGTCCAACAAAAGCGTAATGGTGGTGGTGGTGGGGGCAGTGGGCAATACATTCACTGCAACAAGAAAACACAGATAACATCCACCGTAGTGATGAACAATTTTTGAAATTACCTGCAAAATATTTTTTTTTCAGAAAGGTGACGAGGCATGAATTAAGCTTCGTCTGGGGTGGTAGCAGACATACTGAAATGCACCTTATTATGTATTCAAAAACTAAAGTCCAACTGGTGGTTCTAACTAAGGGTCGTCCGTCATTGTGACAGCTTTTGACCTGCCGCTCTTAAGCATCATCTGCGGCGGCCTCTTCATAGACACCTTCCACCACCTGTAGGGTGCAGTTGTCCAGCTCCGTAACGATGTAGTGGGTGCCCTCGTCGTTGACGATGACCTGGGTGAGACCTTCCTTGATCATCTGAGAGGCTGCCAGCTGCAGCAGGTTCTGCATTTCCTCCTGCCCCGCCTGGTTAATGACCTGCTCCTCCTCCTGTTTGCTCACAAGCTGCACGTCACTCTGCACAGGCTCGGCCGTCTTGGGGGAGCTGACCTCATGAGCGGTGGATGCTTCCTCGTGCATTTCCTCCTGATGGCCCATCTCGCTCACAACGCTGAGCAGGGCATCTAGAGCTGTGGACGCCTCAGAAACGACATGGCCTTTTCCCGCGGGTGCGGAACCTGCGGCACCTTCTAGAGCTGCAGCCTGCAACTCCTCGGCAGCCTCGCCTGCTGACAGTACCACATATTGGGCGCTTCCACTCACAAGCTGGGCCCCTGCGGATGCCACCTCCCTGCCTGAAGCAATCACTTGTCCGTCTTCTGTGATGTGGAGCACCTCTGCTACCTGACCCGCCATGGCCAGAGTCTGGAGGGTGGCGGCAGCCGATTCCTCCAGAGTCTGGTGGACGGCCATCTCTCCATCACTGTAGCCTTGGATGATGATGACCTGCTGGACATCATCTTCATTGCTGAGCTTCCTTTCCCCAGAGGCTTCCACACCATCTGTCTCCACAAATGATGCCCCCTGCCCCTTAAGACGGCACTCAAAAGCCTTGGACACGATACCTGAGGGCAAAGGAGAAGGAAAACATTAGCACATTTTTTTTTGATCACAGATAAAGCCCAAAAGTAATCAAACGAGCAATGTGTCGCATATGGCCCCACGAGTCACAAATCATTTGTTAAATAAAAAAAATATTCTATCCAGTTGCATTTCAGGGGGCCGCCCCTCTACTGTTGATTGAAATTGATTTCAAACTGCTATCACGTGATGTGAATGAAGCCCCCATCCCCGGAAAAAAACAGCTAAGCAGTGACATACAAAACATCAAGGGATAATATAGGCCCAAGTTAGCAGTCATCACCTTTCGTAAGTTGAGAAATCCCCCCAAAAATAAAAGTTTAGTGGTGGACAATTGTGTTCTAAATAGTGACCTGACACACATATCTGTGTGATTTAAAGATTGATGTGAGACGAAGGCTGCCAAGAAAAATGTGGCTAGGCACAGCTGCTACTATAAATGAGCCTTGTGGTGCCATCTTGGATGACAGGTTGCCATGGTGTTACCAAGGTGATAGGAACATTGTTAAAATGTGGTTGTTTGACAAATGAGCAATGCCGGACAACAACACAAATAGACAGAAGAAAAATGCAGTGTCAAATTGCAGTGGTGAAGAGAGGAGGGCGTTCATGTGTCGGAAAGTATATGAGAATTTCTTAGTGATGAATGCCAAAATCAACGGAACAAGGGAAGACTACATTTTACAAAGCTTACGTGTTTTAAAAACTGCCATTTTTTCCCAAGTTTTCAGCAATCTTTCTTTTCTTTTTTTAATGTACGGCTCAGGTGATGTTGACATTTTAGAGGTGCAGGATTTAATGCCCAGACGACATCACAAAGATCTCAGAGTTTATGGAGGGACAAAATCATCAATCATGTATATACTTATCTCTCCCAGACATTTCATGTCCAGCAGCAAAGGGGACAATGTGATCAGAAAGTTGGTTTCTACAAATATGCTGCTGCTTTGCAATGAAATGACAAAAAAATGTTGTGTCATGAACAAAATGACAAAAATAATATCATCATTGCTCATGGATAGACAATGACTTCGACAAAGACGCTAGCTCTTGGGACGTGGAACGTCACCTCTCTTGCAGGGAAAGAGCCCGAGCTGGTGAACAAGGTAGAAAGGTTCCGACTAGCTATACTGTAGTTGGACTTGCCTCCACACACAGCTTATATTCTGGTAACAGCCCAGATTGGACGCTCGTCCACTCTCGAGTTGCCCACGGTGAGAGGCGTAGAGCAGGTGTCGGCATACTTATTGCCCCCCTCCCCCCTGGCTCGCCGCCTGTACGTTGGGATTCAAACCGTTAGACGAGAGGGTTGCTTCCCTCTGCCTTCGGGTGGTGCCCCCGATCAGAACCCGAGTGGCGTTTTGTTATTGGACTTCTGTGCTCGACACGGATTGTAACGAACGATTATAACGAACACTTTATTCAAACATAAGCATGTCCATATATGCATCTGGCACCAGGACACCCTTGGCCAGAGTTCGAAGATTGACTTTGTAGTTGTATCATCGGATTTGCGGCCGCATGTTTTGGACACTCTAGTGAAGAGAGGGGCAGAGCTGTTAACTGATCACCACCTGGTGGTGAGTAAGCTCCGTTGGTGGGGGAAGATGCCCGTCCGACCTGGCAGACCCAAACGTGTTATGAGGGTTTGCTGGGAACATCCGGCGGAATCTCCTGTCAGAAGGAGTTTCAACTCCCACCTCCGGCAGAACTTTTCACATGTCCCACGGGACATGGAGGACAATGAGTCAGAATGGACCAGCCAATCGGAGTTGTGGCCATAAGGTGGTTGGTGCCTGTCGTGGCGAAAACCCCCGTACTCATTGGTGGACACCAGTAGTAAGGTACGTCGTCAAGCTGAAGAAGGAATCCTATCGGGCCTATATGGCCTGTGGGACCCCTGAGACAGCTGACAGGTATGGATTAGCCAAGCGGGACGCGGCTTCGGTGGTCGCCGAGGCAAAAACCGACTTCCGGACGGCTTCGAGGAAATTCTGGTCCACCATTCCGGTGTCTCAGGAGGGGAAAGCAGTGCACCACTAACACGGTGTACAGTGAGGATGGGACGCTGCTGACCTTGTCCACCAACATGCCGTCCTTGGAGGAAGCAGAGTCTGGGCACTCTGAAATGGGCTCTCCAATCTCTGTGGTGGAAGTCGCCAATGTGATTAAAATGCTCCTCGGTGGCAAGGCCCCAGGGGTGGATGAGATCGGCCCAGAGTTCCTCAAGGCTCTGAATGTTGTGGGGCTGTCTTGGCTGACACGCCTTTGCAACATCGCGTGGTCATCGGGGAGAGCGCCTCTGGATTGGCAGACCGGGGTGTGTGTTCCAACTCCATAGGGATCCCACTCCTCAGCCTCCCTGGTAAGGTCCATTCAGAGGCTCTAGAGGGGAGGTCCGTCGGGAAGTCCAGCCTCAGATTGAGGAGGAGCAGTGTGGTTTTAAGCCCGGCTGTGGAACACTGGACCAGCTGTACACCCTTTGCAGGGTCCTCGAGGGTGCATGGGAATTCGCCCAACCAGTCTACATGTGCTTTGTGGACTTGGAGAAGGCGTTTGACCGTGGCCCTCTGGGAATTCTGTGGAGGGTGCATCGGGAGTATGGGGTACAGGAACACCTGACACGGGCCATTCGGTCCCGATACGGCTGATGTCAGAGTCTGGTTCGCATTGCCGGCAGTAAGTCGGAATCATTTCTAGTCAGCATTGGGCTCTGCCAAAGCTGCCCTTTGTCATGATTCTGTTCATAAACTTTTCTGGACAGAATTGCTAGGCGCCGCCGAAGCGTTGAAGGTTTCCGTTTTGGTGGCCTCAGTATAGTATCTATGCTTTTTGCATTGAGAGGCCGAAATGAGCTTTCTCCGTGGGGTATTCGGGCTCTCCCTCAGAAATAAGGTGAGAAGCTCGGTCATTCGGGAGGGTCCCAGAGTCGAGCTGCTTGGGAACGCCTCGGGATCCGCCAGGACGATCTGGAAGAAGTGGCTGGAGAGAGGGAACCCTGCAGGAATAATAAGGTGGAGAAGGAAGAGATTCACACCACAGATGTTATGACACGAAAGCTCCTAACGATGAGTGTGAGACGAGCTGTCAAGGATGAAACATCCAAGCTCCATAAATACATCAAGGAGAAGGCTCCAACGGATGATGTACTCAGAGAATGGGGAACAGAAAATGAGGTGCTGGAAGAGGGACCATCATGGGATACCCTTATATGGTATGTAACACCGACCATAACTGAAGTGGCTGATCTTAAGAAGTCATATCAGTGGCTTGAGAGAGCTGGCCTGAAGGACAGCAAAGAGCCACTCATCCTGGCTGCTCAGGAGCAGGCCCTGAGCACCAGAGCCGTAGACGCCTAGATATACCACACGAGAGAGGACCAAAGGTGTAGGATGTGCAAAGAGGCACCTGAGACAACACATAACTGCAGGGTGTCAGATGCTGGCTGGCAAGGCCTCCATGGAGCGCCATAACCAGGTGGCTGGCATAGTCTAAGTCTGGATTGGAATTCTAATAAATGTGCTATTGTATTGCAATGAAAGAAAAACACTGCATTGTATCATAAAGTCACTTTATTTACAGTTGTGATGGTCATTTATGGCTTGATGGAATGTCGTTGGAGGTCGAAGGTCAAAGGGAATTGCATGAGGACTGTAATTAAAGAAATACACTGCTGGAAAATAAAGTTTTATTTATTTTATTTTATGGTCGTTGATGGCTTATGGAAGGAGAGTCACCTTCCATAAGGACTGTTGGTGCTGTTCGGTCGTGTGCTTCCGCCGAAGATCACTCCGCCAGCCGTGGTGGGTGTGCATTATAAAAATAGTGCTTATTATAAGGTTTAATTTTCCTAAATTTGACGTTTGTAAGACGAAAAGTTTGTAAGTTAAGGTGTTTGTATGTTGAGGTCTCACTGTACGTGTTTGAGGGCGTACTTATGTTTTGCCGTGGGGGTAGTGAGGCTATTTGTTGCGAGTGTGTGTCACATTAGCCATGGGGTGCTGTTGGCAAGTCCCAGCGGCAGCCTGCTGAGGTTTATGGAGTGTCACTCAGTCGCCGCAGCCGTGAATCAAGTTAATGTTGCACATCCCATATCTTCTGCTGTCCTGTGCTCCCGGTGGAAGAACAACATTTGAACAGCGTGATTTGGCCCTGGCAAGAGGTTGATGCCTGTTTAATATGTGTTCTGAGTGTTCTGAGTGACTGATTCCTTTAAAAGGAAGTACTAGACAGGGTGAGCGTGAATGCAAAGAATAAATGGAGAAAAATGTGAGTGATGTGAAATAAGATGGAGACTGAGAGGAGTGAAAAGACAAGAGGAAGAAAAGCAGAAGCCAAGACAGTTGGTGATGTCATGTCGGTGGTTAACTCACTGGGGCATTGGGCTAAATAATCTGAATCAAAGTGACACTATTTTGGGCCCAATGGCTATATACGATGTGAATTTAAAGTCCCATCACAAAACCCACCTATTTAAAATTGCATTTTCTGTGGAGGTCTCTCTCTTGTTTCTATTTATAATTGTATTTCATTTATTGCATTGTATTTGTGATTATATTTTATTTATTATAGTACATATGCTTGTCTGTGACTGTAAAGTGTCCTTGAGAGCTTTGAAAGGCGCTTAAAATGTAATGTATTATTACTTTAGTTGTATTCATTCTAAGTGGTTTGGATGAGAATACCTTTCACCCATACTTTACCTAGAGAATTTTGATTTGGGTGATTTTTGGGAGATTGGGCTTGTTTGTGTTTTGTGTTGGGACAGCAATTGGTCTAAAAGGCTCCAATTCTCTTCATGGTTTAAATACTCACAAGACAAAACCCCCCACACTGTCTCACTACACAACAGTGGCAAACAACGGGGTAACGTATTTTTTGTTGAGTTTGCTCAGACAGCCCATTAAATACATCGAAATAAATAAACAATCAAGCAAACAAAAAACAAACAAAAAAATTAAATAATGGCAATGGATGTCGTTTTCCACCAAATCAGGGTTTTAAGCTTCATAATCACTGTCTTGTGGGGGAAAAAAATGAAAATAGATGTGTATGGTAGACCCCCAGACCACCCAACCCCTGCAAAAAAAATGCATCAAACAAAACATAATAGAGAAAAGCCAAGTCTCATCCTCTTAATTACTTCAACTATGCTACTTCACATGCACACGAAAAAAAAAAAAAAACAATATTTGGAATGAGAGCATACATTTTCCTCTAATATGCATACTGTTAAATTTTAACTCAATCATTGTGGAGGTGTAACAAGCACATAATACAATACATATTGCTATATATAGAGCTTTAACAACAGCTGAAGCTGCAACAACGCGTTTAACGTGGACAGGTATCATATACAGGAAATAAGCAAATAAGTTAGTAGACAGCACCAGGGAGTGAAACCAAGATCAAGTCGGAATCATGTTGAGTTGAATGTCAAAGAGTACAAGAGACATAATGTTATTGCTGTTACTTTATGCATGTTTGAATGAATCGTATGTGTGTGAACGAGAGATTAAGAAAAATGTGTGCGCAAGATATAGTAAAGTAAGTATTATTTTTGCATCTTTTTATTTTGGCAACAGCCACAGCCATTGAGGAGCCAATTTTGTTTTTAATGTGAGTTAAATTCGATGAGAAGGTTTCTTCAGCCGTCATCTGTACAAAAGTGAAGGTTTCGGACGTTTCGCCTCCTATCCAAGAGGCTTCGTCAGCGAACTAAAGTCTGACTGGTCGTATCGGCCCCATTTATATATCCCTAATGTCCAGACCTGGTGGCGCCGGACACAGCTATGATAGGTCCCTACTCTCAGGTTGGGGGGGGCGCGGGACCCCCCCCTGTGGCCCCACTGATTGTTCCTACATTCCTGACTAACGATTGGCCTATTACACCCACTCCCCCCGGTATCACCTCATCAGCATAACGACCCTCATCAGCATTGCGAAAGTTGCCTAACCTGTTTTGCCTGAGCAGGCTATTGTATGAACGATCCAAATTGAACCTCACACCACCAGACCGGTTTAATGAAGGATTTTGTTGTTTTATAAGAATCGCCTCTTTTACCCCCCTTTCAAACCATCTATGTTCTTTCGCTAAGATTTTAACCTCATTGTCGTCAAATGAGTGGTTGCTAGCTTTTAGGTGCAAATGTACTGCCGATTGAGGCCCACTAGTATTATCCCTGCGATGTTGATAAAGTCTTTTTTTGAGAATTTGTTGAGTCTCCCCAATGTACTGCTCTTTACAATTTTCATTCTTACAATGTATGGAATAAACTACATTACTTTGTTTTTCATTTGGTAGCCTATCTTTTGGATGCACTAATTTTTGCCTTTACGTGTTTATCGGTTTGAAATAAGTAGGAATTTTATGTTGCCAAAGGACTCTTTGTAATTTTTCAGAAACTCCTGCAATGTACGGTACTGCTACTCCTCTCCTTTTAGAATCTTGAGAATTATTGGTTTCGTTCTCTATTCTTTCTTTCTGACATTTGTTGAATGACCACTGAGGGTACCCACAGTTAGTGAGTGCTCTCCTGATATGTTTTGACTCCTTTTCTCTACCTTCAGTGCTAGTTGGTATTAGTTTAGCCCTATGCTGGAGGGTTCTGATAACTCCTAGTTTATGTTGTAAAGGGTGGTTAGAGTCAAAAAGTAAGTATTGGTCAGTGTGCGTAGCCTTCCTAAAGACTTCTGTTTTTAGCGCTCTGTCCTCTTTTATAATTACTTTACAATCCAAGAAGGCTAGTTGGTTCTCTTGAATGTCCTCACGAGTAAATTTAATGTTGAAGTCTACAGAGTTGAGATGATCTGTGAAGGATTGAATTTCTTGTTTCTTAATTATGACAAAAGTATCGTCCACATATCTAAACCAGTGTCTAGGTTTTGTCACCTTTGCAAACATTACACTATGTTTAGATGATTTGTAACTGGCCTTTGAACTGAACATTGCTTCGATATGATATTCCTCATCTGTTTCCTCACTGGACAGAGCGAGGTGGGGGGTGGGGGGGGTGTGGACACACGAGTAGAGGCGAATCGACTATCCTGATGTCTGTCAATCATTCCTGCTCCATTTTGAACAATCAGCGTGTGGTGAGCCTGCATTTTCAATGTCTGACAAAGACACACAAAAAGACTTGTCCAGTCACATCAATCGTCCCATCAATGCAATCTTGAACACTTTTTGACATGATTTTGTCATTAAGGGGCCATATTAAATCTGTCACTGACTAGTGGTCATCAGGAGGGGGGGGGGGGGGGGGGGGGGGGGGGGGGGGGGGGTTAATCATTTTGTCCCTGACATCATTGACGAAAACCTCATTGCCTACAGGGGACATCAAATGCCTGTAAAATTAATGCTGATTTGCTAGGCAATGGTTCTTGTCCTCTTTGAGGACCCTTAATGTGAATGTATGGATTTTTTTCCATGTGTGGGGTAATATGCCAATTCTAACAGCAACAGGTGTGTTCAGCGCATGCTCTAGATGCAATTATTGACTATTGGATCAATAGGCTGACCAAAAGCGCGGGCCTCGGACCTCTAAGTGGCATTACTTAAGCTCAGAGAGGCCACCAAGGGAGTGGTTGGACAGCACTTACCATCAGTTTCAGAAATTAACCTTAACACCAAGACACCACTGCATACAAACACAACCAATTACACTCGATGTAACATACATACACACAGAGCAAAGGTTGGGTAAACGTGCACATGGTCTTGTACACACCAGAACTCAAAATACACAAGAATTTAAAAAAACAAAGCTAAACTGACGACATTGCTAGGAAACTCGTGGATATTGTATCAAACCGTAGCATCACAGAAGACAACAAAAGATGCTCAAAATATTGTTGTAATTCATGGCAGCAGTGCCAAGAAAAACCAGAGCGGATTGATACATATATATATATATATATGCTAACCCAATCTCCTCATCAAGTGGTTAGATATTATTAGCTGGGTGATGTGGCTAAAATGCCCTCTCTCAATATTTTTGCCTGATATTTGGATAACGATAAAAACATATATATTACCTTGGAATACACATTCTTTTTTTAATATAACCTGTAGAAGGTATAGCTCAAAAATAATAATTAGAACTTACTGACAGCCACTAACATTAAAGAAAATCAGCAACATTCGCCATTCAGTGAAGGTCGAGGGTTCAATTCTGATCTGAGTGTACTTTACTTTAATTTACTTCAATTGCAACATTGGGACTGGGCATCCCAATGGAAATAACCACTGCTGTAGTTTATCCATGAAACTGAAGAAAATACAGGAAGCAGAGTTGGAGGTAGCACAGATGAAGATGTTGAGGTTTTCTTTTGGAGTGACCAGGTTGGATCTGATCAGAAATGAGTATATTAGAGGTACAACTCATATTAGAGGCTTTGGAGACAAAGTCAGAGGCCAGACTGAGATGGTTTGGCCACGTCCAGAGGAGAGAGAGTGACTATATCGGGAGAAGGATGCTGAGTCTTGAACTGCCAGGCAGGAGACAAAAAGGAAGGCCTAAGAGGAGGTTTATAGATGTTGTCAAAGAGGACATGAAGGTAGCTGGTGTGAGAGAAGATGATGCACAAAACCAGGTTGGATGGAGGACACTGATTCACTGTGGCGACCCCTGAAGGGAAAAGCTGAAAGGAAAAGAAAAACAATTATTTTATCCATAAATGATGTGAAAGCTGAGGGGACAACTCCGGTGGACGTTTGCATTGAGATTTACATGCATACAACATGAATAAAAATATGCCTTGCAAAGGGATCAGAGTTCATTTGGGACAGACAATGTCCGAGAGGTAATATGTCGATTTTTGTGGTTGGCCAACATATGCATTTAATTGCTCCTGACAGTGTGAATATACAGTATATGTTTTCCCAAAAAAAGGAAAACTATTTTAAACACATCTATGAATAACCTTCTTGTGTTGACTGCATCTGCATACAAAGAACTAGTCAGCCATTCGTGTATTTATTATGTATGCATAATTGTGGTTCTTTGGTCAAGCTGTGTATTTGGTGACCTTAACTGACTTGTCTCTCTACATCAATGATGCCTCAGGCAGCCCTACGTGTGTTTCCTTTGTATGGGTGGCGCGCATGTGTGTGCGTGCGCGTATACATATAAGTGTGTGTGTGTGTGTGTGTTTGCGTGTGTGTGTGTGTGTGTGTGTGTGTGTGTGTGTATGTGTGTGTGTGTGTGTGTGTGTGTGTGTGTGTGTGTGTGTGTGTGTGTGTGTGTGTGTGTGTGTGTATAAAATGGAAAGGGTCAGCTGAGGTCCACTAGTGATGGCTGTACTTTGTCTGGTAGGGAAAACTGCTATTCTCACCTTTACAAACGCCATGAATCAACAGCTCGCAAGACAGGCCGGTCGACCAAAAGAAAAACCAATTATACAGCAGCCAGATTGACACCAAGTGGACGGGGCAGAGAGATGGAGACTCACTCAACCCACCCTCAAGGACGAACATACAGAAGACAAGGAGGGCACGGGCTGACTGACACAAGGCCTTCTGGCCTGCAACACCCACACAGTTAAAGTCAATCCAGTGAATTCAATTAGATTCAATGACAATTGTTTATACATGCTTTATGCTTTCAATGTCCTTGTATTAGATTTCTGCTAATGTGGAAATTTGCTCAAATGGCGAAAAGGAAGACAGTGGCTACATTTTCGTCAATTTGTCACATTTCCAGTCAATGAATCACAAGCTTAAAGGACAACCGACACCATTTATTCGTTTTATAGCATCTAAAATACCCAAAACACGCAGGCTTATATTTTTGTCAAATGAAAAACACCCGAAAAATGACTTAAAGTGTCCAAAAACTACTTCAAAACGAACCCGGAAATGGATAGTTTTAGAAGGTCCCGCCGCCTTGTTTGTGACGTCACGCCAAGACGTCTTGCCTTGCTCGAGAATCAAAACAATGGCTTCAGATTCGGAGAAGATGATTTCTTGTTACTCATCCAGTTATCAATATGATTCAAATAGTTCTGAAGAGGAAAGCATAAATGTTTGCAATCGATTAAAGAAGTCCTTCCGTGTCATTTCGAGGCATCTGGACTGAAAGGTAGCATCCCAGAAAAGGCACAAGATGGCGCCCAAGCTCCGTTGGAAATGGGCTGATTTGTCTGATGGGAATTTGTATGAACTAGAATCAAATAGTAGTCTTGGTGCAACACAAAACGATTCACCATCGCATTATTTATGTGTTTTCCTTCTAATTTCGCCATCAACACGGATCAACACGAAATTTTCAGACCAAACAAAGTATCCAAAATGCATTGTGTGTGGTCAGTGACAATACCTACCGTGATGTCACGGTAGGTATTGTCACCAACTCAAAAACAAGACTTCCTGAATATTCAGCGCGAGTCTTAAAACGTAAAATATAGCGATATGTGGTGGAACCTTTGTAAAATACACTGAGTAGTAGTCATTTGAAGTGATTTTACAAATTATGGACACAACTTGTCCGGAGGCATCGGTTGTCCCTTAAGTCATGGGAAAATAATACACAATCTAAGGTCCATTGTCCATTTATTAATCACACATTTTCCATACTACTTAGGGTCATGCTTAAACTCCAAGCAGACATCGAGCAAAAGGTATCAATCACAGCACACATAAAGACAACTAACCGAATGATGTTTCCATTGCTAAACTGATGTTACAATCCCCATTTCACATAAACAACAAATGGTAGGGATCAATGTTTATATGTTGATCCGTAAACCGGCGATCCTGACCCAAACCGTTGGAGCCGACCGATTGAGGTGCTGAGGACTCTGATGGGGGTTAGAAATACAAATACAGTACACAAGTCAGGGGGTCAGTGTCCCGCTCTCAGCTCCTTTTCTGCTGACAGGGGAAGGCCTCGTATAGTCTAGTCCACAATAACTCTAATCCCGCTCAGGGTCAGGTCATAGCAGTGTAAAACATCAGAAAGAAGGTACATGAGAAAATCGAAAAATACCAAGGGCTCAGAGAGGAGCTGGAGAGAGCCTGGAAGGTAAAGGTGACAGTCGTGCCTGTGGTGGTCGGAGCACTCGGGGCAGTGACCCCCAAACTCGACGAGTGGTTGCAACAGATCCCGGGAACAACATCGGATATCTCGGTACAGAAATGCGCAGTTCTGGGAACAGCACAGATACTGCGCAGAACCCTCAAAATTCCTGGCCTCTGGTAGAGGACCCGAGCTAAAAAAAATGGGGGACAGACACCACCCATGGGGGGTGAGATGAGGATAATATATATATATATATATATATATATATATATATATATATATATATATATATATATATATATATATATATATATATATATATATATATATATATATATATATATATATATATATCGGATGCAACAAGGAATGTCAAGAGGGCTTTGTGCAGTAATTATTATATATATAATTAAGATCTACCAATAACCTTCAGCAAGGACAGCAGGTCAGGAGGGAGACATGAAACACTAAGAACTTCAATAACACTATATACTACAGTATGCCTGCTTTTAGACGGACGGGCCCATCATTTTGATCAAGATTTGAAAAATGCAATGTGATTCACCAACTACCTGTGCTCACGGGGGAAGTGGCACATACTGAGGTGGTGAGGTACAATGTATTATATAAGGCCGAAAGTATTTAATTTACTCAATACTCGCACCAAATTACCCTGAAAACAGGCTGTTGCGTGATGATGAAAGGTAAACTTTGTCACAGAGTGTGGAGAGAAAAAAATGGGTTTGGTCATTTCTACATCAAGTGGAAAAAAGAGTACCCTCAACAATTATTGAGTGAGAGGACAACAAAAGGCTGCTGGTTATATCGCTGATGATATCAGCCTTGAAACCCATCAGACGAGGCATCTTTTCAGCGAATCAGATATGAGTAATGTAATATTAGTGGTTGACATGCTGGTTATTTCCTTGATGCTGTAAATCTTTGTGATTTGCTCTTTACAGATGAAGGTCACAAATGATCTGTGTGATTGGGCCAGATATGACGGGCATTGAACACAGAAATAAAAACGGAATGAATATAAAAACCTCATCGAGGGAAGAATATGACATTTGACATGCGAAATGATAACAACGATCACTTTCTCGCTCCCCCTAACAACCCTTCTTTCTATTTCTCAGGCCTGTATACTTCTTCTCTCCTCATTTTTCCCCTTTCAAAATCCTGTGAGGTGGACCCTTGATTGCTCCTTTAATTAGGCATGTCAGACTGCTCAGTGGATTTACTAAGGATGTTGAACTTGTGCAGATAATTATGTGTCTTTTCCTCTTCTCCCTACTGCAACATTTACCCCCGCCCAACATCCCTCCCTCCATTTTTCTTGCACTCGGCCTCCCTATCTATCACTCTCACTCACTCTCCCATGATTTAATGATTAATTATGGATGTGAGTTGGAGAATAAAAGCTTTTTTTGCTGATCAAAATGAAATGTCCTTCATTCTTGTAATTACAGTGTGAACAGTCTCTTTGTTGCCAAGGCCTGGCCCTCACTATGATCTGCAGTCTATCACGGCAAATGAAATGAATAATCGTAACATAATGACTTAAAAATACCACTGAATTTGAAAATAAAAAGGGAATTGAATTGAGTCGGAAGAGAAAATAAACAAAGAGTAACAAGAGCGGAAAAGTACAGATGATTGCAATGCCTAAACTAAGTTAGTGCAGTTGGTGATCGAATGTTTTCAAACCAAGACTTCAGAACAAACTATCATGTCGTTTTTCTACTACCGTGTCAATCAACATTTGTCATCCGCAGCCAACTGCATGTAATTCATATATCAAATGGAGCTCTATCTTCTTCTTCTTCTTTTCCTTTCGGCTTTTCCCTTCAGGGGTCGCCACAGCCAATCAGTGTCCTCCATCCAACCTGGTTTTGTGCATTCTCTTCTCTCAAACCATCTACCTTCATGTCCTCTTTTACAGCATCTATAAACCTCCTCTTAGGCCTTCCTTTTTGTCTCCTGCCCGACAGTTAGAGGCTCAGCATCCTTCTCCCGAAATAGTCGCGCTCTCTCCTCTGGACATGTCCAAACCATCTCAGTCTGGCCTCTCAGATTTACTCTCCAAAGCCTCGAATATGAGTTGTCCCTTTGATGTACTCATTCCTGATCCTATCCAACCTGGTCACTCCTCAAGAAAAACTCAACATCTTCATCTCTGCTACCTCCTGCTCTGCTTTCTGTCATTTCTTCAGTAGCACTGTCTCCAGTCCAAACATCATGTTTGGTCTCACCACCATTGTATACACCTTTTCTTTCATCCTAGCTGCAACCCTTCAGTCACACATCACACTTGACATTTTTCTCCAGCCGTTCCTGTCACATCCTCCTCAGTGCCAGGAGCGCGCCCCTCCACTCCCTGGTATTCGGACTCACCCACCTGTTGCTCATGTGCCTTCTGGCTATAAAAGCCACCTGTTCCCGCTCGGTTGAGCCGGTGTATTCTCTGTTGTTCCACTGTCTTCCGTCAGTACGCAGGTTGGTCCCGTTTGTCCACTCGGTTGTCTTACTCCCTGTTTTGCCCTACATGTCTCAGTAAAGACCTTTTCTTGAACTTGCCGTCTCCACCGTGTATTTTGGATCCAACTCCTTACTATTTTTCCTCGTCCCTCGAGTCCTGTCACCCCTCCTCGAGCAGGACGTGACATAATACACGGCCACCCATGGATCTCGCCGGTAGAGACGAGTTCATATCCAACTTAGACCATGAGGCGGAGCGTTCGAGCCAAGCTATCGCGGAGAACCGCCACATCGCGTCCTCGCTGGCTCAACGCCTAAAGGAGTTTGAGACACGCCTCGCTACCCTGATGGCCCCTTCCTCCCCCCCGTGAGTATTCGCGAGCTCTCCCTACTACACCCCTCACGCTATGCAGTGCTCGCTGGTTTTTGAACAACAACCCTCCGCCCTCGTTAGCGATGAGGCTAAGGTGGCTTTCACCAGTCTGCTCACGGGCCAGGCCGAGTGCTGGGTGTTGGCCGTCCGGGTGTCCCAGCCCGAACTATGCAGTTCCTACCCGGACTTTGTGGCCGAGCTTCGCCAAGTGTTCCACCACCCGGTCACAGAGTGCGAGGCTGAGGGACTCCTCCATGACTGCGTACAAGGAACGCGTTCGGCCGCTGAGTATTCCATCGCCTTCCGCATCCTGGCTGCCCGGAGTGGCTACAACGATCGGGCGCTGAGAGGAGTGTTTCATCGTGGACTCAGCGCCGCTCTCTATCCCAGCGTCGCGGGATGACCACCAGCGACGCTGGCACCACCCTCAGCGAGATGATCGATGTAGTCATCTGCCTGGACCATCACCTCCGGGAGCGGAAGCGGCAGCAAGGTACCCAGCGGTCCGGCGAGCCAATGCAGGTGGGGAGCGGGGGCGATCGTGCCAATCCCGGGGGTTGTCGCACTCAAGGGCCTCCAGCACCCATAAGTCCCCAAACGGCGACCGCGGCGGCCGTCGGAGGCGTCGAGGACGGCGCCCGTCACACGGTTGGAGTTGGATGGCCAATTATTTGGCCCGTCCAACTCCCAAGTTATACGGGCGTTAGTGGATTCGGGGGCGGACGGGTGCTTCATCGACCCCCAACTGGCAGAGACATTGGTTTGCGGCATCGATGAACTCGAGATCCCCAAGGAGATCCTGGACCTTGACGGCCGACTGTTAGCCCGGGTTACGCGTATCACCGTACCACTCAAACTCCGGCTGTCGGGCAACCATGTCGAACACCGCCGATTCCTGCTCATGCCCTCCCGCAACGTGCCACTCGTGCTGGGCCTTCCTTGGCTCAGCACCCATGATGCTTCCATATCGTGGGAGGGCCCCACCATACAGGGTTGGAGCCCCTACTGCTACGCTAACTGTCTATGGTCGGCCAAAGAGATCTGCCTCGAGGGCGTGCCGCGTTGTTATCATGACCTGCGGGAGGCCTTCAGTAAGGACAGCGCACATTCCCTGCCACCCCACCGACCGTATGACTGCACCATCGAACTGCAGCCGGGGGCTCCACTACCGGACTTCCGACTCACACCCGGAACAAAAGCCCTGCGCACATACATTGACTCTTCCCTTGCGGCGGGACTTATCCGACCCTCGCGTTCTCCACTCGGCGCAGGGTTCTTCTTTATAGAAAAGAAAGATAGGTCCCTGCGTCAGTGTGTTGACTATTGGGGTCTGAATGACATAACCATTCGGAACAAATACCCTCTCCCCCTCATAGATTCGGATGTGCTCAGGGATTTCCTCAACGTGTTTGTCTTTGTGTATTTGGACAACATCCTTATATTTTCAAAATCCGCAGAAGAACCTCGGCAGAATGTCTGACGGGTCCTGGCGCGGCTCCTGCAAAACCGGCTCTACGTGAAGGCAGAGAAGTGCGAGTTCCACGTCCGCTCTCTGTCTTTTCTGGGGTTCGTCGTGGAGCAGGGGCAACTGCGGGCTAATCCCGCCAAGACCAAAGCGGTGGTAGAGTGGCCAACCCCGAAGACGCGCAAACAACTCCAGTGATTTTTGGGGTTTGTTAACTTCTACCGCCGCTTCATCCGCGGTTATAGTCAGAAGGCACTCCCCCTAACCAATCTCACCTCTACCAAGGTCCCCTTTAGGTGGACTCCCGACGCAGAGGGGGCGTTTAACCACCTCCGTCACACCTTCACCAACCCTCCTGTCTTGCGTCACCCAGACCCAGACCACGCGTTCGCAGTAGAGGTCGACGCATCGGAGTCCGGGGTGGGGGCGGTATTATCCCAGCGCTCCCCGGTCGGGCAGAAGCTCCACCCATGCGCCTTCTTCTCCCGCCGGCTCAGCCCTGCAGAAGCCAACTATGATGTTGGGAACCGGGAACTGCTGGCAGTCATCCTGGCTGTGCAGGAGTGGAGACAATGGCTCGAAGGGGCCAAACACCCATTCACCGTCTTCATCGATCATAGGAACCTAGCCGCCATTCGGTCCGCCAAGAGACTCAATTAGCGGCAGGCCCGCTTGGCATTGTTTCTCACACGCTTCAACTTTACACTCACCTACTGCCCTAGTTCTCAAAACACCAAGCCTGACGCCCTATCTCACATTCACGAGCCGGCCGAGAAGGAGGAGGTCATCGCCAACATGCTGCTGCCGGCGCAACACATCCTGGGCGCTCTGAGGTGGGAGGTAGAGAAGAAGGTGCAGGAGGCCCAGGGGGGTAACCCTATCTCCAAGGGTTGCCCGGTGGATCGCCTCCCCCCCGCTCTACGCACCGAGGTGCTGCGCTGGGGACACGCCTCCAGGGTCGCCTGTCACCCGGGGGTCAACAGCACGGGCCAGCGGTTCTGGTGGCCGGAGTACAGGAGGGCCGTCATGGAATTCGTGAAGGCATGCCCCGCCTGTGCCCGCGGGAAGGTCTCCCATCAACCTCCGGCGGGACTTCGCCAGCCCCTACCGGTCCCCTCCCAACCCTGGTCCCATATCTCCCTGGACTTCGTCACGGGCCTCCCCCCTTCCCATGGCAAGACGGTCGTCTTCACTGTGGTGGACCGCTTCTCCAGTTAACCAGGTTAACCACTTCATCCCGTTAACCAGGTTGCCGTCCGCCATTGAGACGGCCCAACTCCTGCTTAACCACGTTGTCCGCCTCCACGGGATTCTGGCGGGCATCAGGTCGGACCGGGGACCGCAGTTTGTGTCCAAGGTATGGCAACGTTTCTGTCGGTCCCGAGGGGCGTCGGCGAGCTTGTCGTCTGGCTACCATCCCCAGTCCAACGGCCAGACGGAGCGCAAGAACCAGTACCTGGAAGCGGCTCTCCGGTGTGTGTTCCGACACCGTCCTGTGTCGTGGGCCATCCACTGGCCGTGGGTGGAGTACGCACACAACACCCTGGTCTCCTCAGCCACAGGTCGGTGTCCTTTCATATCTGCTGTGGTTATTAGCCTGTTCCCCACCCAGGAGGGCCAGGTGGAGGTCCCGTCAATCCAACACCACCTGAGACGGGCCCATCGCGTGTGGAAGGAGACCAGAGCCACCCTGTCGCGCACAGCATCCCGGAACCAACACATTGTGGATCGTCACCGCCGCTAGGCGCCGGCATACCAGGTCGGGCAGCAGGCATGGCTGTCCACGAGGGACCTACGGTTGACCGGGACATCGGCCAAACTAGGTCCACGGTTCACGGGTCCCCAATGAGGCCATCCTCAGCCCGGCCTCGGTTGGTCTCTGGCTGCCACCCACGATGAGGATCCACCCGGTATTCCACGTATCCCCCCTCAAGCCGGTGGAGACCAGCCCCCTAGCTCCGGCAACTGCCCCCCCACCCCCTCGCCGGATGGTGGACGGTGACCCAGTCCACACCGTGCGGGAGATATTGGACTCAAGGCGCATGGGCAGGGGATTGCAATACCTGGTCGATTGGGAGGGTTACGGGCCCAAAGAACGTCAATTGGTTCCCCGCTCTTGGATCCTCGACCCATCTCTCACCCGAACGTTCCACTCGGCTCACCCCTCCAAACCGGGTGGGCCGCCAGGGGGCATCCGTTTAGCGGGGGCACTGCCACATCCTCCTCAGCGCCAGGAGCGTGCTCCTTCCCTCCTGTCACCACTCCTCGAGCAGGACGTGACAGTTCCACCCTGCCTGAACACACTTCTCCACCTCTTTTCCTCATTCTCCATCGCTCTGGACAGTTGAAGCCAAGTACTTAAAATCCTCCACCTTCTTTATCTCTTCTCCCTGTTGCATCACTCTTGTACTTGGATCTCTCTCATTCAAACACATCTATTCAATCTTGCTGTGACTGATCTTCATTGCTTCACTCCTCTCTTTTCCTTTTCAGGGCATACCTCCACATCCCAATTTTAAGCATAGTTTGTCCGGGTCATCAAGCAAGCAATTTAAAAATATTTAGGAATACTAATACCAGATAGAAGTCCTTTGAGATGCCATTGAGATTGTAACTGCTGAAGAAATGTGCATGTCAGCTTGCACAATGTTGTCTTTTTGAGGGGACGTCGTGTGCGTGTTTGAGTTCAGCACTAAATAGCAAGGGTATTTGATTTGCGGACTTGTTTCCCGATTACATAGTTCATCCACTGTGTCAAGGGGGGTAATTCAAAGTTTGTATTTGCGACTTGGGAGAGTTGTTGTTGTTGTTTTTTTTTCAGAAACCAACACAATTCAGGGAGTTCTTCCGTTACGAGGTACTCGATTTCACACATTTCCACTTTCTGATGCCCGTGACTTATCCGTCGATTTTTCCTCAGCACTATAGTGTTTCATCTTGACTAGTGCATAGTGCTTGTCTATTTTTCTGCGCTGGTAGTGCTTTGGCATGTTTCACCATTTCCCACCATGATATTATGGCTCCAAAGAAGAAAGCTGGGTGTTCTCTTCAGTCCAAAAAAAGCAATTACAATGGAAACAAAGCTTAACTCATTCACTTACTCACTCATCCACTCCAGTGCCAGGGATTTTGTCATTTTCACTCAAATTCCAGGACCCACAGAATATTGAGTTTCAGGACTACATAAACATTCAATGCTAGTAACCTTAGACTGTCTTCTTTCATCAGAAAGTTAATTCCAAAATTGTATTGGTCTGGATTTATATGAGCTTGAAATGAGGTGGCTGTCCAAAATACAATGCAATACCTATATATTCAGAAAGCCATAATCAGAAAGCCAGAATCAGAAAGCCTTTAATAGACGTGCAATGGGGAAATTTGTAAAGTATGTGAAGAAAATTAGGACATAAAGGCACTCAAATAGGGTAAGGCACTGCTGAGGAATTTGTTTATATAGCGCTTTAACAACAGCTGTAGCTGGAACGAAGCGCTGACATGGAAAAAACGGAAATGCTGCCCCCTTGTGGAAGGGAAAAACATTGCCAGAGGTCTGGCCAGCGATTTATCGGCACCCCCTGCAAGAAAACCCGAAACATGAACAAATTCGGGAATGGCGCTCTACGTCATAGTTTCAATTTCCAAAAAAAATTTGGAATAGCAGTGAATGAGTTCACACCATGAGAAAAAAAAAATCAAGCACAGTAGACACATAAACCTAAAAAGAGCAGACAGGCAAGGATGCCGGGAAGGAGGAATTTAACACTGGTTTAGGAGACTCAAAATCCATGCCAATCTCCATAATCTCAAGGACCAAGGGAGGCTGCATCTGCAGACAAAGCGGCTGGGAATGTTTTCCGGGTCATCAAACAACTATAGTCCGGGAGGATGGGTATCTGGCGGAGAAAGTTTTCAATGTGGACGGAATTTAATTGTTATGTAAGACCTCCAACGCAAAACAGAAGAAGATGGCCTTGGGCCATTCAATTGGGAAGGAAAGGTTTACTTTGCTGCTTGGAAGTAAGGCTGATGGGACCTCAACCTTTGCTCATCTATAATTCTCAAAACACCAAGGCACTCAAGGGGTTATGGAAGAACATTCCTACCTGCCATCTGAAAGTCAATATGTAGACGTGGGTGACACAAACTGTTTTTGAGGATTGAGTCACCAACCATTTTGTCCTTTGAGCAGAGCAGTACTGTGTGGCCAAGGGGCTTCAATGTCTTACTTTTGCTCGACAATGCTTCTGGCCACCCTCCTAATTTAGGCGACTTCCGCTTCAATATTAACATGGTTTATCTCCACGCTGTCATGTCCTAAGAGCTAGAAGTTAGAGGCGTCACCTTGCCTTTCAGGGCAAACTACCTGAGACTTTGGCGCGCCTCAATCTGCATTTTAGGAACTTGTGGAGTTGGTAAACACCCGTGTTGAAGAGTAACATGGAGGATGTGTGGAAAAAAATGTGTCCCTAATTTGTGGGCAAATTCGACATCTTTATGTAGATTCTTGAGTCTGTGATTGATACAGTTATCAAAGTTTGGAGAGATGGTCACAGATGAGATCACCTACTGTCTGGTTTCTCAAGGGGAGAAGCTATCACAGATTGATTTGGAGGAGCAAATGATGCAAAAAGACAAATGCTCACAAGATAGGCATTTTGATAACCAAGTGCTGAGCTGAAGCATTGTCATTTCTAGAACAAACCATGTTGCAATTCAAGGCTGATGACTGTAATATGGAATGCTTTTAGAAAGTTTTCAAGGAAAGTTACTCCCACATAAATCTTCAAAGGATATAGCTATATTTTACGTTTTAAGACTCGCGCTGAACATTCAGGAAGTCTTGTTTTTGAGTTGGTGACGAGTCCATACGTGACGTCAGAAAAGGACCGCCTCCTCACCGTAAAAAAGACGCATTGTAGCGTCTTTCCATCACGTCAATGTATTTTGCTGTACTGTTTTTGTTAAAACCATGTCTTACACCCAAAAGCCGCCAGCAGAGGGAGGCAAACTCCATGGAAATAATGTATCAGAGCTGTGGAAACGAGCTGATTCATTCCTCACCGGAGCTGGTCGCCATTTTTCTGCTCTCTTTTTGAGACATCTTCCCCCCCCCGCCCGTTTGCCTCAAAATGGCCCCAATAAATTCTTTAATCGATTGCAAACATGTATGCAGTGTGCAGAGGTTACAGCCGCTCCGTGCAACACCGTGTGTTAGCCGGCCTGGCTAAATGAGTCACCAGCGTCACCTTCGGCCTCCTGAACATCCGCTTGCTTACGGGGAAGGGTTGTCTTATCCAAGACATCCTTAGTGACTGTAAGTTGGACTTCTTCTGCTTGAATGAGACCTGGCAAACGGCGGGGGACTTTTCCGAGTTGAACGACACAACGCCACCTGGGTTTGTTTACCTCTCAAAACCCCGCCTCTCGGGCCGTGGAGGCGGTCTCGCGATATTTTACTGCGAGATCTGGAAAGTCACTCAAGTGCCAGTCCCGGAAACTCTCTCATTTGAATGCCTTGCGTGTCAAATTTCTGGTCCATCTCCCACAGTTATAGCCACTGTATATCGTCCCCCTAAACCACATCGTGACTTTTTAAAAGACTTCTCAGCTGTCCTCACACACCTCTCCACTCTGTCACCAAATATTATTATCCTTGGGGAGTTCAACATACACATTGACAATTCCACCCATCCCCTCACCAAAGACTTTATTTCCTCACTGGAGAGTTTTGGCTTGCATCAATTCTCTGATTTCCCCACACATATAAAAGGGCATACCCTGGACTTAATATGCTGCTGTGGTTTTACTCCCGCCAACTGCACAGCAAACGAACTACCTGTAACGGACCATTTCCTTGTCTCATTTAACGTCTCATCACACTCTCTCTCCCCAAGCCACCGCGCATCATCACTTATCAGAACATCAAACACATTGACACTGTCACCCTCACTGCAATGGCTGCCAACCTCAATCCGGACTACAACTCCAACCCTGATGAACTTGTTTCCCGATACAACACGGACCTTGCAAACATGCTCAACACCCTTGCTCCTGTAAAATCCCGGTCAGTCCAATTCACTCGATCCGCCCCTTGGTTCACCGCTCAACTCCGCTCCACCAAGGCGAAAGCTCTGCAGCTGGAAATACTTTACAGAAAGACCGGCCTCACCACCCACCAGGACATGTACACAGCTCACCTCACCCACTACAAGGACTCTATCACACACGCAAAATCACAATACTATTCTGGACTGATTGACGCTAACACTGGGAATCCACGGACTCTGTTTTCCCTGTACACCAAAATCATTCAACCCCCTATCTCTCTCCCCCCACACTTTCACTCCTCAGACACCTGCAACGCACTACTTCTGTTTTTCACTGAAAAGATCAACAAGATCCACCAGCACCTTGGCTCCTCTGTATCCTCCCCCTCCCCCAACCTTCCTACTCCCTATCAACTGCTGTCGTCTTTTGATCTCCCTCATCCCTCCTTACTTTCTGACCTCATCACCAAGTCCAAGAATTCCACCTGTCAACTTGACCCCCTCCCTACTGTCCTCATCAAATCTTGTCTACCCGCTCTCCACACTTTTATTTCAGCTATTATTCACTCCTCATTGTCCAGTGGAATTGTTCCTGTCCCTCTCAAAACCGCTGTAACGGCAATCCTGAAAAAACTTGGTTCAGATCCCAATGATTTCAATAACCTACGTCCAATTTCGCATCTTCCATTTATCGCTAAAATTCTCGAAAAAAACGTCGCCTGTCAACTCCACTCTCACCACACTCACAATAACCTCTAGGAACAATTCCAGTCTGGTTTCCGTCCCCGCCACAGCACTGAATCAGCCCTCATAAACATCACGAATGACCTTCTCATAGCAGCAGATACCGGCTCCCTCTCTATTCTCATCCTTCCTGATCTACCTGCGGCCTTTGACACCATTTCTCACCCCATCCTGCTCAACCGACTCTCCACTCTAGGCGTGACACACACCCCACTTAGTTGATTTCACTCCTACCTCACTGGCCGCTCACAGTTTATCCAAATTACCTAATTCACTTCACGGTCCTCCCCTGTGTCGTCTGGTGTGCCCCAAGGGTCTGTTCTGGGGCAACTTCTCTTTATTATATACCTTCCTCCCCTTGGCGATATCTTCCGCAAATTTGGCATTCATTTTCACTGCTTCGCGGATGACACCCAGCTCTACCTCTCCAGTAAACCCGACGCCTCTCTTCCACCTGCATTCCTTACACTTTGCCGCTCAGAAATCAAATCCTGGTTTTCTCATAACTTTCTCAAACTAAACAGCGAAAAAAACTGAACTTCTCCCTGTCGGTACAAAATCCACCCTTCACAAAGCAAACAGTTTCTCTCTCACCATTGACAGTTCTACCGTGTCCCCCGCCCTTCAGGTTAAGAGCCTGGGTGTTATCGTTGATAGCACACTATCTTTTCACTCCCATATAAATAACATAACCCGGTCTGCATATTTTCACCTCCGCAATATCAATCATCTCCGTCCCTCTCTCAACCCTCACACCACTACTATCCTCGTCCACAGTCTCGTCACCTCCCGTATCGATTATTGTAATTCACTTATTTTCGGGGTCAATCAAAAATGTCTCCATAAACTCCAACTAGTCCAAAATTCCTCAGCCCGGATCATCACAAAAAAAACCTCATTTCACCTCATCACTCCTGTCCTCCAACAGCTCCACTGGCTCCCTGTTAAACATCGTATTGACTTCAAGATACTTCTGTTTACATTTAAAGCCATCCATAACCTATCCCCCCCCCCCTATCTGTCTGACCTAATTCAAATCTCCGTTCCTTCTCGGGCCCTCAGATCCTCCACCTCTACATGCCCTCTGCCCGTCTCACAACGATGGGGTGCAGAGCTTTCAGCCGCTCCGCTCCTAAACTCTGGAACTCACTTCCACCCAACATCTGCAACATTGACTCCCTTCCTACTTTCAAATCTCACCTGAAAACCTATGTTTAAACTTGCTTTCATGGTCTAATTTATTCTGCTGTTTTATTTTTTATTGTTTTATGCATGATTTTACTGTTTCGTGTGTTGTCTTTGTTGTAAAGTGTCCTTGAGTGTTCAGAAAGGTGCTTGTAATGGATTATTATTATTATAAACTGTGACTGTAAACTGTACGTGAGACTTATGAAAGGGGCTTAGTGGCTTGTAGCAAGCAATGCAAACATTGCATTGTGCACCATGATGACAAATGACTACTGCAGCAAGATCTACACTGTAGATTTGTTGTACATTATACTCTTTCATAACTGCCACAGTTTCAGTGCAGCTCAAACAGACACACTTCCCCTTGAATACTTTGAAGAAATATTCACTCTCCCACTGTGTCTGAAATTTTCTGCACTCACTTTTTACCTTTCGCTTCTTTGGTTTTGCCATGTTTAGTAACGGGTAAATGTCTTCTGGGATTGGCCTTTTTGGTGGAGCAACTGCCTTGATCAACAGTAGCTCTTCCTGGTGTTAAAACTTAGAAGTGCAAGCAAAATTTGAAGTGCGGGCCATATTCCATTCTGTTTATGAAATTTCTTGCGGGCCAATTAAAAATGGACTGCGGGCCGCAGTTGGCCCGCGGGCTGTAGTTTATACACCCTGATCTAAATCATTGTACAAAAAAAAAATCAATGTTAAATGGTAACATGGAATAGGACACATTTTTTAAAATGAGAAATTCCTACAATTCATTGTTATTTTATTTGATAAATATTGTTTTATGGGCCTTGATCCAAGCAATATTTTTAACTGGATCCCAGAGAGAAACGGATATATGGCATGCACACTCCCCACCAATAGTATTAGAACAACGAGGGCAATTCCTTCTAGTCTAAGCCTTCTGGTACTCTTGCTCACAGAGAAATGTGGTGCATAAATAACACTCTTCTGCTTTAAGCAGTGCCTAAGACAAAGATACAAATACCGGTACCTGGAAAAGCATACATCTCTATCGATCTCGTCCGATATGTTTCTTTTTATGTCACACCAAAATGTTTTCAGACCATAGCAAAAAAAGAAGAACGCATCATCATTTTTGTTACGTTCTGAGAGACGCAGAAAGAGTGTCGTCTCGTCAGAACAAAAACAAAACAGAGCAGCTGGTTCTCCAAAGCAGTGGACAGAGACAGTAGATCCATTAAAGATTGTTTCATGAGGACATGCAAGTCCGCAACGATAGAACAATAAAACAAAAAAATACAACATAAAGATAACAGAAGTGCGAGTAGGGGGGCAAGGGGAAAACCGACGCTCGTACTACACAAACGGAAAATAAACATACAGGCACACAAGTGTGACGAGCAAAAAACGCAGACGTGTAGAAAACTAGCGGCGGTGGGCCTCGGACCAGGTACACAACAGAACTGCACGAGATGAAATCTAACCTGGGCACTAGCAGTGGCGGGGCACGTTAATTCACCGGCGATCTAACGACCGAATGAATCCCGTAAAATACCTGGTGCCATCACAAGGTGATTGGCAGCAGGTGTGTACAAGCGGGGAGGCGCAACCCTGTCCACCTGCTACCGAATCCGAATGCGACAATTCTAGAGATGAGTGAATGATTTATTGACCTTGACTATTGTTTCCAGTAAGGTGCGTCACATTCTTTGATGAGATATAGCCTTTCACATACGTAGGTCATTTTAGCTTGGCCTTCGACCCAGCCTGCCATATTTATTATGTACTTAAAAGAGCCATCCAAATAGTTATCATCCCGATGGCTCTTTATATAGGCCCACAAGCTTTTGAGAGCAGAGGTAGGCGCTGTGGGAGGTAGCTCCTCTAATCTCCATCTTCAAGCTGACAAGCTTGAAAAGGCCCTAATGAATGGATCTTTTCATCTGCACGCCTGTGCGTATGTGACAGTATAAATATTTAGCAATATTGCAGTCAGCTTGTGATTTTACACAGATGGAGTGATTGATGCCTCAACCCCCCAATGCATGCCAAAGAACGTGCTGGTGATGTTAGATAAACCACAGGCCATGGTTTTCTTCAACACCATCATATCCAGCTCACTATGTCTCTGTGTTTCACACTGCCGCCTCTGCTCTCCGCCTCCTTCCCAGCTTGTCATCTCACTGTCGATCTGCCCTCTGTGGAGCTGCCAATTGGCTTCATTGTTTTATTTCCATCATACAGTGTAGCGTTGCTTTGCTTCGAACAGCAAACAACCTCAAATAGAAGGTCTGAGCAGATGAGTGCCTTCTTGACACAAGTGTATAATACATTACAATTAAATTAAATTAAAGGGCACAACGCTGCATGTGACTTACGCGTGTGTCTGATTGTCAAATATAGTAGGTTCAAAGTTTTGCTCCTACCATGCCAAAAACATTCATGTTGGCTTTGTTATTGCAGTTACATTGTGAACAAAAGTGCCGATTGATTGGACAACTGGAATCCTGCCTCAAATGCAGTTCGGTGGGATGACCCCGGTGATTGACCGTCATCGTGCCTGACCTCTCCGTGTCGCAGAATGACTTTTGTTTTTTATTTATTTTTCCTTCATCGCTTTCACCGACTTCGGATCCAGGAGGGGAGCCCTGTGGCGTCACCTGTGCGCACCGCATCTTTAATGTCTTTCAATTCCTTGATCTCCTTGATGTGCGTCTCACCCTGACGCATATCACACGCTTGAAAATGGTATAAAAGCAGCTGTCGTGGGACAGAGAGAATCAGACTCATCTCGGACTCACAGACTCAAAGAGACTTGCAAAGACCCGCACAGGCACGCCCGGCTCATGCCAGGCGTCGGACGGACATCACAACACGTCTTGCTCGACTCCACGCCACGATCAAGCTCTGCGCGTCACCTGCCTGGGAGATCTGACAACGAACCTACTTACAAATAAAGAGAAACATCAAACTCTTTCTGAGGCCAATGTGTCGCAGTGAACTTTTAAATTGACACACAATCAAGGTTGTTATCAGTTTGATTGTATTTCGGTGCTCTTCCTCATATAGTATATAAAGACTGAACACTGGGTCAGTTCATGCATATGCACTACCCAAACAAAATGTCTTCGCCCACAACGAAGGAAAAAATAAATCACACATTCAGTTAAATAAAAATATATTAGCCTTATCTTTCACCATAACAAAACTACACCATGCAATGCTTTCCTTGATCGTATTGACTTCAGTATTCAGTATTTAAAATTTGGTCTACCTAGTGAGGAAATGTACGAGCAAGTGTGTTTATTTATGGGTTGACGATAGATAGGTCTCATACTTTCTAACCTTCAGAGAGATAACATAACATAACATAACATAACATAACATAACATAACATAACATAACATAACATAACATAAATAAATAAATACATACTTAAATACTTTAAGAGACATATAATGCATTTTAGTGCGGCTGTAACCGATATTTTGCAGAGACGGTTAAACTGGAGAAAATAAGAGGATTTGAAGGAGTATGCTGACGATGTGCTAACGCAATTGTCGTCAATATATTCTGGGTCTCCATTGTAGAAATGCGTTTGTAATTCTTTGTGTTTACTCTCATGTTGATTTGTTACATCAATCGGCATAGAGGTGGCCTTTATTGGGAATAGAATTCAAGTGTGATCAGCCCTTTTGTGACTTGCTTGTAAAAAAATCAATTTTAATGCAACAACTATAGAACATTTCAAGTTCAATCCATTCACAAAGTAATTGATTGGCATTTGTTCTGAAATTAGGATAATTACTCTTTTATGAGGCCTCCATCTATCACCTACACATGATTGCGCTACCGATTCAGTCCTTGACTTTACAACCCAGCCATAGGTCCCTTTTCTTGGCAGACAGCACAAAGAGAGACGATATGATCAAAGAGCAATAACAGCGAACATTTATTGTGCTAAAAAAAAGAAGAAAAAAAAAGAAAGTATGACCAAAATCTTGGAAAAGTAACAGAAGCAAGAAAGTCAAATCAAACATTTTTTCCATTTTTCAAAACAATAAACACAGCTGTTACAATGACGTATTGCTGTCATAGCCTTGTCAAAATGTATTTCCAATAGTTGAGAGCGATAACCTTCATCTCTGCATCCCAGGGATCCCAGCCAAGGGAAATTAAAATAGAGGAAAATGAAACAGATCAGCCGGGGGTGAAGGGGGGCGTAAATTTATGAATGCAAGACTGCATATTAAATATCTGCTACATAATCTTATAAATACCATTTACTATGTTTATAGAGGTTTTTCGCCAACCAATCATCCCCCATGAGGTATGATTTAAATTAGTTAGTTTAGTATTATAAATCATAATTAAAATCATGGTATAATACAGGTCAACAGTAATAAACATGCCCTATCATAATTTCCTTCATTAGTATAATAACGTATGAATTCGGATGACTCAACAGGTAGTTTGTAATTCTGCTTTCTCAATCTTTTTTTTCTATGCATGTTTGCTTCCCTCACAATGCTGTTTGAGTGACAGCCAACCTTTGCCACCATAGTTGATCACTTTTCCATCCCAAAGACTGCAAAGGGCTTTCTCTAGCCGGACTTTTATGTTTGAATATAAATGTTAAAGCGGGCATCCGTCGACTTCATGATAGTACAGTGGGACCTTGGCTTACGAACTTAATTGGTTCCCAGACAGAGTGTGTAAGGCGAAAAGTGTGTATCCCGAAAATTAATTTCCCATAGGAAACCATTAAAATGAGAATAATCCGTTCCCAGGTCCCCATAAAACATAATTTTCTACTTTCTAATTTTCTAAGCCTTAAAAGTACACAAAATATACCTTATTTTATGTATAATAAATGTGCTATAGTATTATGATTAAAGAAATAAACTGTACTGAAGAATAGTTATTTTATTTACCTTTGTGATGGTCGTTAATGGCTTGATGGAATTGAGCGTCCGGTTTCTTCAGCATTAAACACTTGATGAGGAACATAGGCTTCTTTCACCATCTTGAGGAATTATCCCTTGGAGGTGCTTTCTCTGTGATAATTGTATCTAGTTCTTCATCAATTGTGATCTGTTTAGCTGGGTTGATAGCTTTTTGCATCAAGTGTACAGATGACTTAATACGCGGACATAAGGCAAGGTGGCCGGAGTTGGAGGAAAGCTTCGAGCAATGGATCGGCGAGCTAAGAGCGAGCGGAAGGAGCGTTTCGACTGTCACCATACCACTCAGAGCAGTAACGCTAGCGGAGGAAATGAAAATTGAACATTTCCAAGGAGGTCCGTCTTGGTGCTGCCGTTTTATGAAACTGTGCCATTTTCCCATCCGGACCAGGACTATGGCAGCGCAGCAACAGACGGCGAATTATTCTGGAAAGCTGGCGAAAAGGCTTCGTTTCCTGTTTTGCTTGGCTGCCATGCTAACGGAGAGAAACTCCCGCCGATTGTGATTTTTTAAAATAAAGACTTTGCCTAAAAAGACATTTCCAGCAGGCGTCATTATTAAGGTAAATGAAAAGGGCTAGATGTTACGCCACAGTTTGCCAATGGATTGTGGTTGCTTGGGCTAACTTGTCTGCTGGCACGGCGGTTCGAGCTTTCGGAAAAGTCGGTACTGGTAATGTGCGCTTTTTTTACCATGCCGACCCCTATTGAGTGATGATTACAAAATGTTATTACTTTGTAATTAATAAATAAAGCACTACTTAACTCAGTTTTGCTCCCGATCTGTTTTTTTAAATACGCACACTTGTATGCCTGTGTGTTGTTGTGAGGCGGACGTACGTATGGCAGTAGAGGATATGTACCGGTATATAAAACTTGCGCCCTATCAGCCGGTGCGCTCAATGTGTATGTTAAATACAGAAATGGCACACATAAATGAGACTGCGCCTTTTCACACGGTGCGCCCTTTGGTAGTGAAAATACTGTGTATATATATATATATATCTGTGCGGAGTATGGATTGGAAACCCCAAGGTCAAAATGGGAAACACCTCCCAAGGAAGTAGAGAATGACCGAGCAAAGATCCTGTGGGACTTCCAGATACAGACTGGCAAGATGGTAATGGCCAACCAACCAGATATCGTGGTCATAGATAAAGGGCAAAGGAAAGCCGTTGTCGTGGATGTAGCAGTCCCGAGTGATGGAAACATCAGAAAGAAGGAACATGAGAAAATCGAGAAATACCTAGGGCTCAGAGAGGAGCTGGAGAGAGCCTGGAAGGTAAAGATGACAGTCGTGTCTGTGGTGGTCGGAGCACTCGGGGCAGTGACCCCCAAACTAGACGAGTGGTTGCAACAGATCCCGGGAACAACATCAGATATCTCGATCCAGAAAAGCGCACTGCTAGGAGCAGCACGGATACTGCGCAGAACCCTCAAGCAACATAATGTCAATGATTTTGAGTCACACTATGAGCATATATCTTAATACATGCATTATTAGTTATGGAATGTGTGTGCGAGGCTTCCCGAAGACTGATTGGTACAACCATACGTCTCACGCTGCAGTATTTTTTTGGGTAGATTTAAAATAATGCAGCTGGGAAATCAATGTATTCAACTTAGTGTAATTCCAACGTGTCAAGTGTTTTGGGTGAAAATGATGGATAATTGCTGGCAGAGAATAAAGACAGCAAGAGAGGCAAAACCTACAAGTAGTTGATGGAGGGTTGAAAAAGAAAGAAAAGGCAACAAGATTCCAAATACATTTTGCTGTATTTATGATGATGTTTAATCTTGCTCCCCCTCCTTTGAAATAAATCAAATAGAGCCTATCTCATTCATGAGCTAAAGTACGCCTTCTGTTCAAGATGAAAACATGGTAGAGTGTATTCTAGTAGGCTTATGGTAACAATAATGAATGATCACCAGTGAAGTACACAGAGACGAACAACCACAATTATACAGTATTCCCATCCACGGGCAATGTGTAGTCTTTAGAATTTAAGATACATGTTGCTGAATTATGGGATGGCGACTTTTACAATACAAACTGTGCAAGCCTGTTTCTAAATGATATCTGAACCAAGGACACAAAGATCAACTTTTCACTCAACTAACCTCCAGTGATCGACTCATTAGCGTACGACCGCACGCATATTTACATGCACGCCATGATAAGCAAATACCTGACAGTGAGATACGCAACGTACTTTTGCAGCCTGTTCACTATCGTTGCAGTACGTACCGTTTAAAAGAGCATCCCTTGGCCCTCTAGACTCCTATTCTTTGCTGTTGATCTTGGTGAATTGTACACAAGACAAACAGAGTGAGTCTGTTTCATAGAATCACGAGTGGCAAATACAGACTGTTGAGCACAAACGAATTCCGGTGACAGGTCATGCACCATCATATGCTTTATTTTTTTTAATTCTTTTTGTGAAAATGAAATTGATAAGATGCTGAGGATGCAGTGTACATGAAACCCCCAAAAAATACTAACAAGCACAAAGACTCACAAATGGTTGTTTGTATATTTTTTCTCTAAACCCTTCCTGATCAATTTGGGACCAGTACACAGTCTACCAGTCAATTGCACTCGATGTAATGGGCACCCCTGGTCTACATGTATGATGTTCACGCGTATCATAAAATGCTAAAACACAACAAAGCATTGATATCCAGCTATTCATAGAAATTGAATTTCTGCTATAGCAGAAGAGTGGCAGCTGGGGCTGACTAGCAGTGATCAGGAGACTTTAGCCACAATAAAGCACCTGACTGACATGGTGATTTGTGACTGACTGACTTGATAAGTGGTTGGCTCTTTCAGTGATTCATTTTGCGTGTGTGTGCGTGTGTGTTTGGATACCGTGTGTGTTTGTATAACATTGTCTCCTTCAGCCACAGCCGGTGAAGAATGACAGATGTGAAACAATTCAATTTCTTTTTAGTCTTACTTACCCTAATGATGTATAATAGCCTGCAACAACACTTAACTTGACCATTACTCTGATAAACACTGACCAAGAGGCACGGGCAGACGTTTACTCAAAAAGGAACCTGTTTTCTTGCGGCTGTTGACAGGCTGGAAATAACTTGTCATGTGGAGAAATGAAGGAGTCACAAATCACACTCTGATGTCAAATGCTATCTGATTGTAAAAAGTGTATTAACATCGACAGCTGTCTCCTGCTTTTCTGTCATCAGTTTCTCACACTTCATTCAGTTGCAATAAGCAAGATGTTACAAACAGTCCATGTTTCACTATTCATCTCAAAAGCCTTCTTCTGGGTAGACTTAAGCATGCAGTGGTTAAGCAGCCCTTTGCATTTATGCGTGTAAATGAGATGAAACTCATCACTAACATGCAGGCTCCTTAAGTGTCATGATGAACGTGTGTGCACCCAAGACAGGTCAGAGACAGTGTAGAGACAGAAAATGACAGTGTCACGTGAGGAGGGTACTGCATGAAACCTCAGATCTAATCAATAGCGGTGAGGAGGACGCCAGGCGCCAGCCAGAGGGTCACCAGTCATCACTCAGGTCAAAAGTGAGCACAATCACATGTGCACATACACACACATTCATGAGAAGGCCATTGTGTAGGGCATGTTAGTAGACGAGAAGATGAGGAAGTCGAAAATGCGTCAGAGAGAGGGTGAAGCGCATAGCAATAGATGCATATCTGGATCGATAGGGGAGATTGAAGGACCTCCGTAATTCCAGTCTTGGATGTCCAGAATATAACTGAGCGAAGTGATCAGACAAACTGAAGGCTTTAAACAGTCTCGCACACAGACAGGAGGTATCAAACGGCACCCAAAGAGGTGGGGTGAAAACAAATCTTTTTCCTGTCTAACCCTGTTTAAATGACCCTGTTAAAGAAACGGTGTTTGGCTTGGTTGTTGAAAAACTGATTCCTGAAAAGGATTTCATTCAATGTTTGAAATAAGTTACAAAAATAGTCTCCGAACTGACATGCATTTTGTGTGCACGTGGCATTGCTCAAGGAAAGAGAGATGAAGCCACACACCTGGTGGCATTTAGTCCTCTTCTCTGATGACACTGAGAGACACAGCCACTGTTATTGAATTATTGAAGGGGTACAGTGAGGTATAAATCTGCCATGCTGTACTTGAATACACGCACACACACAGTGGACATTTAAACTCACACACAGAGGCCACTGGCAAGGCCGGCGTGACAACCGCAGGTGTTGACTTGCTGGCCTTGAGGTTGTTAAAACAAGCTCTCCGTCAACCTTTCTGCAAATGTTTACATCTTGAGAGCGATGCACATAGAGGAAGGAAAACAGTACGAACCATGCACTGACGGAATTCTATGCTGGTCAAAACCAACTAGGGATGAAATGATTTATCGTTTACTTATAGTGAAAACATACAAGATGATTGGTGTTGCCGTTTCAAATTATAATGATGGTGACTTTTGCATTTTGTTTCTGAAAGTATGTTTTTTTTTTCTTCTTTCATTCGGCACAGACCACCAAAGCAAAATGTAAATATAAAAAGGGGTGTAGCGGAATAAGTACAAGTAAACTGTCAAAGGAGAAGTTGAGCACTGATTACAGACAATGAATACATCAGACACATATGTTAGGGTGACATGAAACATGGCAAATGAGTTGTTTTCATGACCTACACCAAAAGTGTCAAAATAATTTTTGCCGCGGGCCACCTTACAGTTTAAGTTTGCGTTAGAGGGCTGTTGTGAATTTTGGAAAATCATATACTGTAAATCTTGAATCACCTCCCCATGTTACATATACACAGCGCGCAACAAATTGATTAATAACTAGTTTTAAATAGGTGAAATTTTGGTTTGGACTTTAGCAAGCATCATGGAACTTGACATGCTATGTGCTTTAACGGGACAAATAAAATGATGTGATGGCTGACATTTTACCCCCAGGCCCTGACTTTGACACCTGTGATCTGCACCCTAAAAAGTTACTTGTTAGTTCACGATAACACTGTCCTATAATAGGTATCATAGCTTATAATTTTACATGCGTATAAATTCACCTTTTTAGGTTTGCTGTTTATTTTGATGTATGTCAACATTTTGGTAATATCGCATTAATAATGACAAGTGTGTGTTTTTTTTTAAACACAATTCCGACATACTGTTTCAATTTTACAACAAACAATGAGGAAGGAGAAATATAGTAACAGTCATCGTGTACAGCCATCCTTAATATCAGTGGAACGTTGTGACACAGAGGCCAGATTAAGAATTTGGGATGTGAAAAAAGATTGCCGTGAAGCCATCACGCTCAGACAGATAAAAACTGAATTTTCACAGTCCTGCGTAAGTAAAGTATATATATGCACCTGAGGCAAAATTCATACATCAACCACCAATTACTGATCTTTATCTGTTAAATAAAAAGAGCAAGAATATTGCATGAAGACCTTGCTTTACCGCACATGGTAAATCACTTTTCTCTCTTACAGAAGACAGATTTTCACAGCATGCAACAACACATTTGTACATACTTCCATAATTACAGTATTTCTCTCTCTTCATAAAGAGCAGGATGCCATTTGTCATTTCAGCTGCCTTCTCTTTTTGAACGAATGAGAAGCCTTAAGTGCTCTACAAGACAAAAAAAGTTGCAAGGGGCTTATTTCAACATACATATTGTTCCTTTGTCGTCATATGTGTGTATGTACATATGTGTGCGAGGCCATGGCAAGCGTGTGTGTCCTGCAGCCAAGGGGAGGGAGGCTCATCTTATTAACATCATCAGTCTGCATCATTACTGGGCTGCCAGCAGGTACTCGAACAGTGGCCTGGCTGCAACAGCTCATACATACAATCTTACTTGTGAATCACACATACACACACAAAATGGACAAATAAGTACTCAAAACCTCCTTTTTAAATCCCCAAAAGAGTATGCAGGGTGTCTGTATCTATCTGTTATGCAGCGGGTTACCATTGGTTGCCTGGCCATGTTTTCACTGGGTGGGACAGACTCCATCCATCCCCCTGACAACGAGGCGGTGATACGCAGCAGAGGGTGGAATAAACTGCAGTCATAGCATGGGAGGGTCTCAACGTCACACATCACCAAAAAAAAAAAAAAAAAACACATGAAATAACCCCCCCTCCCCCAACATTTGCTACACACACTAAGCAGGAGGGAAACCAAACTCCTACACCAACATATATTAAAAATATGACATGCTTCAATTTGGATGATGTGCAGTTTATTATTTGTATGCAATAGTCGTTAAAAAACAAACCAAACATGGCGGACCTGAATTTAACATTGACGTAATTTAGACGCAACAGTCATTATTATTAAACACCAACATAACTCCTGACTAATTATGGCTTTGTTTGGATGGCAGATATTAAATTTCGATCCGATTCCTCCCCAAATCAAGTTTTTAAGGCCTACTGTACACACCATCTTTAGCATGTGGCCAAATGTCTGTTCAGCCTGAGACACATCTGGTGTCAAAATCCGGTGTCCAAATGTGAGGTTATAATTCATTCAAAACATTGTTTCAATCTGTCTTGTATTATAAGATAAGAAAAACAGAAGCAAAGTTATGAAAGGAATAGTAAAAGAAAAAAAAGGAGAATATTTTTGGGTTTTGTGAATTATCAGACTAGAAACAATACAACCATTTTCAATTTAGATTTGCTCAAAAACAGACTTTGGCTGTAAGTCTGAATACTTTTTTTCCATAGTAGGTGTAAAAAAAACTATCAACAAGAAAATTCAACAACTACACATGACCATTCCAACACCCCATAAACAAATTCCTTTGACAGCATTTGCATATTCACATATGGATATCTACAGTGGTGAAGTCGATAGAAGTGAAGCTGATAAAATACATTTGTGCTATTATGGCATGTAACTGAAGAATGGTAATAAAGCCCTGCTGTAAAAATGGCAACCAACCTCATTCAAAGGCGCCTGTATGGCACCACCCATGACACCAAAGATGCGTCAAAGGCATCAGACACTCAATACAACACTACTCTACCAGCTGTTATGGATTATGTAGCCGGTAAGCATTCATGTAAGAAACACATTGATTTATCATTGACAAACCAGTTTACATTAGCCAGGGTTTGCTCTTTACAGCAGCAAGGGCAATAAGACCAATGACACAGGAGCAATCGAACCTCCTTTCAATACAAACATGATTCAAGTCATCCTGCTCAACGTACTCAGAGGTTTGGAAAATTCCTACTGAAGCTGAAACCTCTTAAAACAATAGAGTAATTTGAAAAAACAGTTCTTTCTGATAATTGACGACTGATAGAGAGCACACGTGACAGAGTAACAGAGAGAAAGAGAGAGAAAGAGAAAGAGAGAGAGAAGGGGGAGAGAGAGAGAGAGAGAGAGAGAGAGAGAGAGAGAGAGAGAGAGAGAGAGAGAGAGAGAGAGAGAGAGAGAGAGAGAGAGAGAGAGAGAGAGAGAGAGAGAGAGAGAGAGAGAGAGAGAGAGAGAGAGAGAGAGAGAGAGAAAGGCAATGTATTTCAGAATGA
The DNA here is from genome assembly GCF_051943395.1 of Hippocampus bargibanti. Lineage (NCBI taxonomy): Eukaryota > Metazoa > Chordata > Actinopteri > Syngnathiformes > Syngnathidae > Hippocampus > Hippocampus bargibanti. The sequence continues at coordinate 5,447,919 of NC_142739.1, forward strand.
AAAATGAATACATGCAAACAATGTATTTGCTATCATATACTAACGCAGCAGAAATTGATATTGGTGGTTAGTTAGTGTTGTTAATTGGGCATGCAAAATTAACATGTTAAAATCAGAGCTAGAAATGCATGGGGGCCCGGTCGATTTGTTTAACCTAACAGAGCGTTTCTTCTGATTTTGTTTCTCTCTACTATGTGTCTCCTAAACTAATAAAAAAACCTGCACAAAATCCTCCATGAAACTCTCCATATGAACTGTCACATTAATAACACTGCACTGGTATTCAAATTTTCTGTCGAAAAGCTAAAGAAAGATTGAATGCCTTGCCGTCGCACAGCCAAAGATTGAAGACGTGTCTCATTGACATTGTTAAAAGTTTATGAAAATATATGAATTCTCAAACGTGGTGGGCCACCGTGCAGCTCCACTCTGAACACTTCTGTTCGAGACCGTGGCTTTTAATCAAAATGATTGAATACCATAAGTTTGGAGTCAAGGATTTTAATAGAGGACGGATAAAGTGTCACGGAACTAGAAAACTCACGTGGGATCACACATGCACACATAAAAACCTTTTCACACTTTTCTTGTTTTCTAGTCACCCACCAATGACAAATTCATGTTTCTCCAGTTATAGAACACTCAAAAAATGACAGTGACTGTCAAATTATATTTTGAGCTGATATTTCTAAATTAAATGTCAATAATAATTAAAGGTTTCTTCAGCCGTCATCTGTACAAATTTGTACAGATGACGGCTGAAGAAACCTTCTCATCGATGGACCACTCCTGTACGACTGAGAGCTTACACAGACAAATAACCATTAAAGGACAACCGACGTCTCCGGACAAGTTGTGTCCATAATTTGTAAAATCGCTTCAAATGACTTCTACTGAGCGTATTTTACAAAGATTCCACCGCATATAGCTATATTTTACGTTTTAAGACTCGCGGTGAATATTCCAGCAGTCTTGTTTTAGAGTTGGTGACGAGTCCTCACCCAACGTCACTGAAGGAACGGCCCTGACTGAGAAAGGACATACCTTGCATCACCTCAATGCATTTTGCGGTACTTCGTTTGATCTGAAAACTTCGTGTTGATCCGTGCTGATGGCGAAATTAGAAGGAAAACACATAAATAACGCAATGGTGAATCCTTGTGTGTTGTGACAAACATTTTGAGCCCATTGAGCCCATGTATTATTATTACACACGGAGCCCATGTATTATTATTAAAAACGGAGCTTTGTCGCCATCTTCTGTCTGTTTTGTTGGGTGCGACATTTTCCCCCCCTATAGCCTCAAAATAACACGGAATAAATTATTTAATCGATTGCAAACATGTATGCTTTCCTCTTTAGAACTATTTGAATCATATTCATAACTGGATGTGTAACAAGAAAGCATGTTCTCTAAATCTGAAGCCATTGTTTTGATTCTCCAGCAAGGCAAGACGTCTTGGTGTGACGTCACGAACTGGGGGCGGGACTTTCTGAAAAAGCCCAATTCGCAGCTTAATTTTTTGCAGATTTTGGACACTTTGTCATTTTTATTGGTATTTTGCAGTTGACTAAAAATATCATACTGCGTGTTTTCGGTATTTTAGATGCTATAAAACGTTTTTCTGATGTCAGTTAGGAAACAAAAAAGTGATGTCGGTTGTCCTTTAAGTGGAGTCAAGGAGACTGAGGTGCAGCAATTGGGGGTTCAATGACATGTTCAGCAGCATGATTAAGGGGCAAACTGGTTGCTCCCCATACTGAAAAATGTAAAAGTCAGTCAGTCAAATCCTGTCATGACTTGGTGAAATATCACAAATGTTATTTTATTAAATAAATACATAAATAAACAAACAAACAAACAAACAAACAAAAGCAAACAAACAAACAAACAAACAAATAAATAAATAAATAAATAAATAAATAAATAAATAAATAGTCATGGATGGTTGAGTACAGTGTAGTATATACTGTATAATCTTCAAAAAGAACTCGAAGTAACATTTGTTTGATAAGACCAAGTTTGCTAATCAGCTACTAGCTTTACGGTTAGCAAACATAACATGACTTGAAATGCTATGTACACTTTCAAATAATAATAATAATAATACATTTAATTTACAAGCGCCTTTCTGAACACTCAAGGACACTTTACAACAAAGACAACACACAAAACAGTAAAATCATGCATAAAACAATAAATAATAAAACAGCAGAATAAATTAGACCATGAAAGCAAGTTTAAACAGGTGGGTTTTCAAGTGAGATTTGAAAGTAGGAAGGGAGTCAATGTTGCGGATGTTGGGTGGAAGTGAGTTCCAGAGTTTAGGTGCGGAGCGGTTGAAAGCTCTGCACCCCATCGTTGTGAGACGGGCAGAGGGCATGTAGAGGTGGAGGGAAGAAGAGGATCTGAGGGCCCGAGAAGGAACAGAGATTTGAATTAGGTCAGACAGATAGGGGGGGGCAAGGTTATGGATGGCTTTAAATGTAAACAGAAGTATCTTGAATTCAATATGGAGTTTAACAGGGAGCCAGTGGAGCTGTTGGAGGACAGGAGTGATGTGGTGAAATGAGGGTTTTTTTGTGATGATCCGGGCTGAGGAATTTTGGACTAGTTGGAGTTTATGGAGAAATTTTTGATTGACCCCGAAAAGAAGTGAATTACAATAATCGATACGGGAGGTGACGAGTCTGTGGACGAGGATGGCAGTGGTGTGAGGGGTGAGAGAGAGACGGAGACGATTGATAATTGCGGAGGTGAAAATATGCAGACCGGGTTATGTTATTTATATGGGAGTGAAAAGCTAGTGTGCTATCAAGGATGACACCCAGGCTCTTAACCTGAAGGGCGGAGGACACGGTAGAACTGTCAATGGTGAGAGAGAAACTGTTTGCTTTGTGAAGGGTGGATTTTGTACCGACAAGGAAAAGTTTTTTCGCTGTTTAGTTTGAGAAAGTTATGAGAAAAGCAGGATTTGATTTCTGAGAGGCAAATTGTAAGGGATGCAGGTGGAAGAGAGGCGTCGGGTTTACTGGAGAGGTAGATCTGGGTGTCATCCGCAAAGCAGTGAAAATGAATTCCAAATTTGCGGAAGATATCACCAAGGGGAAGAAGGTATATAATAAAGAGAAGGGGCCCCAGAACAGACCCTTGGGGCACACCAGAAGACACAGGGGAGGACCGTGAAGTGAATGAGGTAATTTGGATAAACTGTGAGCGGCCAGTGAGGTAGGAGTGAAACCAACTAAGTGGGGTGTGTGTCACGCCTAGAGTGGAGAGTCGGTTGAGCAGGATGGGGTGAGAAATTGTGTCGTAGAGGTTATTGTGAGTGAGGTGAGAGTGGAGTTGACAGGCGACGTTTTTTTCGAGAATTTTAGCGATAAATGGAAGATGCGAAATTGGACGTAGGTTATTGAAATCATTGGGATCTGAACCAAGTTTTTTCAGGATTAGCGTTACAGCTGCGGTTTTGAGAGGGACAGGAACAATTCCAGTGGACAGTGAGGAGTGAATAATAGCTGAAATAAAAGGGAGGAGAGGGGGTAGACAAGATTTGATGAGGACAGTAGGGAGGGGGTCAAGTTGACAGGTGGAATTCTTGGACTTGGTGATGAGGTCAGAAAGTAAGGAGGGATGAGGGAGTTCAAAAGACGACAGCAGTTGATAGGGAGTAGGAAGGTTGGGGGAGGGGGGATACAGAGGAGCCGAGGTGCTGGTGGATCTTGTTGATCTTTTCAGTGAAAAACAGAAGTAGTGCATTGCAGGTGTCTGAGGAGTGAAAGTGTGGGGGGAGAGAGATAGGGTTTGAATGATTTTGGTGTACAGGGAAAACAGAGTCCGTGGATTCCCAGTGTTAGCGTCAGTCAATCCAGAGTAGTATTGTGATTTTGCGCGTGTGATATAGTCCTTGTAGTGGGTGAGGTGAGCTGTGTACATGTCCCGGTGGGTGGTGAGGCCGGTCTTTCTGTAAAGTCTTTCCAGCTGCCGAGTTTTCGCCTTGGTAGAGCGGAGTTGGACGGTGAATACTTTCTGTTAGGTCAAGTCCCTTTTTTAAATACAGTAAATGACGTTGTGGGCACCATCGCCAGTCTCTCGTCACAACCAGGAGGTCATTGTCTTCCTATTGATGAATCTTGCAGAACCAATTGAAAGAAGACATAGAGCACTACACATAAGATAAGATACTGTAAGGTAAGATCTAATAAGAAAAAGACTGGAGCGTCAGGTCAAGAGACGGATGCTTGCTAAACTAAAAGCTATGATAGACAGCCCCTCCCACCCCCTCCTGCTCTCCCTGACAAAACTGGGTAGCTCCTTCAGCCAGAGACTATTCTACCCGCGTCACAAGAAGGAGAGGTACCGCTGCTCGTTCCTACCGACTGCTGTCAGGCTTCTTAATAATCATATGTGAAAAAAAAAAAACTACCTGGACTCTTGTACGGTAAATAGCACAGCCACCTTATGTTGATACAATAAAGCTACATACAGTGCCTTGCAAAGGTATTCGATCCCCTTGAATCTTGCAACCTTTTCCTACATTTCAGGCTTCAATAATAAAGATATCAAATGTATTTTTTTTGTCAAGAAAAAGTGGGACACGACCGTGAAGTGGAACAACATTTATTAGAAATTAAAACTTTTTTAACAAATAAAAAGTGGCAACGCGTACGACAATTTTGACGAGCCAGCCATCATCTCATTCTCGCACAGCAATTTACCGTGTGATGGCAGGGGATTGTCAACCGGCCAGGACTAGAGCGAGGTGGCTTTGCGGCGGCGCCTCCTTGACACAGTTCGTTCTACTTCGGGGCGAGGCGGCGGGTTGAGCACGTCGTAGGCGCAGACAGCCGCGGGGTCGGGCTGCGCATCGGGGCGGAGAGCGGGATAAGGCCGTGGATAGGGTAACCGTTTGAACAGACCCACGCCCGCCCGCCTCCCTGGCGTCCGAATCAGATCGTTTGCAAGTCATTTAGCACCGAGTCTCTATTGAACATTTTGAATGGATTTCAACTTACGGCCATTTTGACTTGCGTTGTTTGGTCGGAACGGAACCCAGTCGTAAATCGGATGTTACCTGTATTTTGTATGGAATGTATGTTTAACTCAAACACTGAACAGTCACACCTACTGTAGTATGACAACATATATCCTTGGTTCTTCAGTAACCCATTACTAGCGCTGCTGGAACGTAATTACTAAAATGTGTGCCGGCAGCCATTCTATTTTGTTATGCATCGCCTCCTCCTCAAAGCCTCAACTGGGAAGAGGGCTTTCCTCCCCGCCCACATACTCTTCGCAGCAAATCGCAAGCGAGCTCGGCGGAAAGCCCTGAACTGGTTCACAACACTTCAGAATAGTCATGCACTGATTGGTCTGCCTTGGTGTCCGTCGAATAAACATCCAGCCCTTGAAACCTCCAATGTATCTGCGTGTGCGTGAAGCACAGTGGAGACCCCGGAAAAAGTCGCACAATACAAAATGTAACTTACAGCATCTCTGTCCGAACATTTTCGATATACCGGCAAAAATGTTCGAATGTACCGTTGTTCGTAACATAAATGCTCGTAAGTCGGGGAGTGTCCGTAAACCCTCGTGTACATTATATTTCCACACGTCGAGCGAGTGTGAAAAAATGGATACCGGCTGGTTAAAAATGAACATTGTTTACACAAGAAAACAGGTTTGATTTTAAACCTTTCAACACTGTTCACTTAAAGCTGTTTCTAACAAATAAAACAAACCATTTGGCTTGAAATAAATTGGTGTTTGTGTACTTGTGAGATTGTTTTGTAAAATCAATAAATTTAGTTTAGAAAATTGACAATTTAGTGGTAGTCGACTTCACAGTGCAAGGCAGTGCAGATGCCGTGAGTTCAAATCATGCTCTGGCCCCCCTGTGTGGAGTTTGCATTTTCTCCTGCGGCTCGCGTGGGTTTTTTCCGGATTCACCGGTTTGTTCCCACATTCCAAAATCAAGCATGGCAGACTGATTGAACGCTCAAAATTGTCCCTAGGCATGAGTGTGACAGCAAATGGTTGTTTGTCTCTGTGTGCCGTGCAATTGGGTGGCAACCAATTCAGGGTGTCCCCCGCCTAGTGCCTTAAAACAGCTGGGATAGGCTCCAGCACACACTGCAACCCTTGTGAGGATAAAACGTCAGAAAAATGAATGAATGAATGAATGAATGGATGAATGCATGAATGCATGAATGGCATTATCATTCAAGAGTAAACATAGAATAATTGTCCACTTGCTCCGGTATCACCTCATCAGCATTAATGTAGGCCTTACAACACACCACATTTACAGGACATGCTTCAACCCCTTCAGAACATTTTCCATTGAGTTTATGCTTTTGGCAGCAACACTGTCTTTCTGCAAGTACACGGTACAAGTACTATACTACTGTATGCACTCCACATGTGTGAACCTAACTGATGATGCTGATGAGGTGATACCGGAGCAAGTGGGGCAATCACGCCAGTCGTTAGTCAGTATAATAGGAACAATCAGTGGAGCAACAGGGAGTAGTCCTCTGCTCCCCGCAACCTGAGAGCAGGGACCTATCATAGCAGTGTCCGGCACGTCATGGCTGGACAGTAGGGATATATACATAGGGCCGATACTACCAGTAAGACTTTAGTTCGCTGAAGAAGCATCTTGGATAAGAAGCGAAACGTCCGACACCTTCAAAGAAGTACAGATGACGGCTGAAGAAACCTTTTCATCGATGGACCACTACTGTACGACTGAGAGCTTACACAGACCTATAGCATAATTTGGTTGCTTTAACTGAAAGCTATTGATGAACTATATCAAAAAATATAGACATGGAAGTCGGACATCATTGAACGTTGACGCTCAGAAAACTTGAACTTCTGACTTTACTTACTCAGAAAAGTGGGGCAATGTATTGCCTCAATTTTTTATTTACTTCTGTCAACAAATTTGTTTTTACAGTGTATAGTGTACTTTATGTCTTGTGGTGCTGTGGCATGAAGGTGGTCTTTTTCTCTCACTCCAGAAGGCTCACCAAACAAGGAGGCTTTATCACCGTATCACTTTCTACTTTGCCATAAA